>NC_040077.1:76745229-77048260 GCF_003369695.1 Bos indicus x Bos taurus
ATTGTAGACAGATTCTTTACCCACTGAGCTATCCAGGAAACCCAAGCAGCTCCATCTGTTACCCCAAATCACACACACAGTCATCAATAAGGGAGACTTTAATGTCATGGCAAACAGATTGTTCCATCCACTCTCCCAGTGAAAGCAATAAGACCTCCTTCCTTCCTGGGACCTGATTGAGAGAATATCACAGGGATAAACAGGAGATTGTGAACCTAGGGTGGAATCCCATGCTAAGAAACCTCTACGTTATCTTTTGATAAGCCAGAGAATGGTCTAAAGTGTAGAAAGGAGAACTGGGAAGCATTGGGGAAAGTCTAGAAATTCCCAAAGGATGGTTATAGGGGATAAAAAGGCTAGAAGCTGATTTAAGAAAGTTGTTCACTTCAGAACCCTCATGAAAGATTCTGGAGTCAATGGATGGTTAATCATGTACTTTGTAAAACACAAAGTTCCATACAAATGCAGCTGTAAATTACTCATGGGATTAGTCTGAAGATAATATTAGGGCAAATATTCAAATTGTCATCTAAAAATAAAAGTGACCTCTAAAATGAAATCATTTACACCACAGATAACTCACCCCTGCCAGGTTTTTTTCTTAATTGAAATATAGGTGATTTATAATGTGTTAATTTCAGCTGTACAGCAAAGTGGCTCATATTTTTTCATTACGGTTTATCACAGAATATTGAATATAGTTCCTTGTGTTATACAGTGCATGCTCAGTCTCTTGGTCATGTTCAACTTTTTGCAAACCTTTGGACTGTAGCCTGCCAGGTTCCTTTCTCCATGGGACTTTTCAGGCAAGAACACTGGAGTGGGTTGCCATTTCCTCTTCCAGAGAATCTTACAGACCCAGGGATTGAACCCACTTCTTTGTGTCCTGCATTGCAGTGAGATTCTTTACCACTGAGGCATTGGAGAAGCCCATACTATACAATTGGATCTTGTTATTTATCCATCTTATGTGGAAAATTCTGAAAGAGATGGGCATACCAGACCACCTGACCTGCCTCTTGAGAAACCAGTATGCAGGTCAGGAAGCAAGAGTTAGAACTGGACACGGAACAATAGACTGGTTCCAAATAGGAAAAGGAGTACATCAAGGCTGTTTATTGTCACCCTGCTTATTTAATTTCTATGCAGAGTACATCATGAGAAATGCTGGGCTGGATGAAGCACAAGCTGGAATCCAGATTGCCAGGAGAAATATCAATGACCTCAGATATGCAGATGACACCACCCTTATGGCAGAAAGTGAAGAACTAAAGAGCCTCTTGATAAAAGTAAAAGAGGAGAGTGAAAAAGTTGGCTTAAAGCTCAACATTCAGAAAACAAAGATCATGGCATCTGGTCCCACCACTTCATGGCAAATAGATAGGGAAACAGTGGCTTACTTTATTTTTCTGGGCTCTGAAATCACTGCAGATGGTGAGTGCAGCCATGAAATTAAATGACGTTTACTCCTTGGAAGGAAAGTTATGACCAACCTAGATAGCATGTTAAAAAGCAGACATTACTTGTCAACAAAGGTCCGTCTAGTCGAGGCTATGGTTTTTCCAGTGGTCATATATGTATGTAAAAGTTGGACTATAAAGAGGGCTGAGCACCGAAGAATTGATGCTTTTGAACTGTGGTGCTGAAGAAGACTCTTGAGAGTCCCTTGGACTGAAAGGAGATCCAACCAGTCCATCCTAAAGGAGATCAGTCCTGGGTGTTCATTGGAAGGACTGTTGTTGAAGCTGAAACTCCAGTACTTTGGCCACCTGATGGGAAGAGCTGACACATTTGAAAAGACACTGATGCTGGGAAAGATTGAGGGCAGGAGGAGAAGGGGATGACAGAGGATGAGATGGTTGTATGGCATCACCAACTCGATGGACATTGGTTTGGGTGGACTCTGGGAGTTGATGATGGGCAGGGAGGCCTGGCGTGCTGTGGTTCATGGGGTCGTAAAGAGTCGGACACAACTGAGCGACTGAACTGAACTGAACTGATATATAATATTAATAGTTTGCCTCTGCTAATCCAAAATTCCCAGTCCTTCCCAGCCCTACACTTCTCCCTCAACCCCACCTTGGCAATGTCAATTTTGTTCTCTTTATCTATGAGTATGGTTCTGTTTTATAGATAGGTTTATTTGGGTCATATTTTAGATTTCACATATAAGTGATATCATATTGCATTCTCTTTCTTTGTCTGAATTTCTTCACTTAGTATGAGAATCTCTAGTTCTATCCATGTTGCTGCAAATGACATTTATTGTATCTGTACTTTAATGTCAATCACACATGTCCATTTGTGGACTATTATAGACAGATATTGTCTACTATTCATAGGAGGAATTGGACACAGTTATTCATTTGGTTTGGTTTATGATTTTGGGGGGAGATGATTATTGGCATATTTACTTTTACTTTTCCTTCCTACCAGTTCTTCACTAAGGCTAGTGGACTCATGTCCCATGGTCACGCCTCTTGGAATAAAAGCTGATTGAAATGTGACATGTCTGTGATAGCTCCCATCCATGTTCTTGAGCATTCTGTAATACAAATGAATTTTCCCTCTATCCAGGGGGAATATGCCTTAAGTTGTTTGGAAATTGTTGAACTATTTTTCATGTCAGTGTATAAATAACTCTTAGTCAGAGAGGCCATAATCCCTACTGAAGAGTTATTAATTATACACGTACCTAGTGTTTGTACTCTGGCTTTCCCCAGGGAGCTCAAAGCACTTTTGCAAATAGGAATTGCAAACAATAAATAATGCTTTTGATTTTGAACACACTTATCCCTAAGGATTTAAGTTTATGCTTCTCTCAGCATTTTTTATCAATTTGTTATTGAGTTATAGTTGGTTCACAATGTTCTGTTAATTTCTCCTTTACAGCAAAGTGATTCAGTTATACATATACCTACTTTTTAAAATATTATTTTCCATTCTGATTTATCACAGGATATTGAATACAGTTCTCTGTGCTATGCAGTAGGACCTTGTTATTTATCCATTCTACATATAAAAGCCTTTTCACCCCATCAGGAGTTAAACCCTCGCAATCCAAAAAGGCTCAGAACAGTCTACAAAATGGATATATGTGGTTAACCTGGATGTGCAGATACAATAAATGCCATTTGTAGCAACATGGATGGACCTAGAGATTATAATACTAAATACTGAAGTAAGTCAGACAGAGAAAAAGAAATACCATATGATATCACTTATATGTGGAATCCAATTTCTCTTCTGTAAAAAGGACCTGTGGTTTATTAACAGGTTGAACTTTACCCAAATGGAATTTGAATCTGAGAGAAAATTGCACTATAACTGCATTTTAAAAAACTAGATAGATGACATTAAGTTTCTTTAAGTGACTTTTGGAAGGAAACCCATGGCTCTATACTTAGCTTGACTATCAGAAGTTGTTATTAATTAATACAGATGAAGGGAGAGAGAGTAAATAAAGCATGGAGTGCAATATTGCAACCTCAGTGTTAATTATTGGCTTTGCTGAACTTTAGTGACTATATCTCATCTTTGGCTGAAATAACTAATTTCTTTTCCTAGTGAAGGGAGCTATCTAGATGAAATGTATGCAGATGTGATAGACCTATTTGTTTCACAGTTTGCTCTATTTTTAGTCCTTCATCCTGGGAAAGCAGTAGAAGAATTATTTGGGCATTTTTTGGTTTAGCATGCAATTCAAATGAAATTCAATTATTCTGTAGCAAGTATAATATTTTAGGCACAGTTTTGTCTACAAAACCGTAAATAAATAAGAACAACCAGGTTTCTATATAAACCGGCTTCTCCCAGGAAATCATCTGTTCTAAAATTTCCCTTTCAGTAGGCAGAAACTTCAACTTGCAGTGAGGATTAGGTTTTTCAAAAGTCTTCTAGGCTGCTGGCTATCTAGAAGATTGTTCATATTCAATTGGTTTCAATTGGTAATGAGACTAGCTCTCCAAGGGGCTGTTTCAGTGTTCAGCCACACTTGTTTCTTTCTAATTTCACTACATATAAATAACATTTCTAAATATAGTACTGCCTTAAGAATGCCCTTTTCAGAATCACTTTTAACAGTAAAAATGATGACATAAAGGATCAAGCCAAGCCAACCTGTGATAATAGTGATGATGATGATTCTTTATACTGTTTCCTTATAGAATTCCTGCAAGTGTAGCTTCAGAGAGATTAAATAATAAAGTAACAATCATGATAGTAGTTAACATGCATGACCATTATATGTCACATACTTTTAAAGTATTTAATATAGCTTCAATTTCATGAAGTATATACTATAATTATACCCATTTTGTTTACTCAGAATGGGAGCACTGGGCAGTCACTTGATTTGACCAAGGCCTCCCTGATATCAGGTACAGGTATTGGGATCTGACCAAGGCAGACTAAGTAATCATACCTACTGCTCTGTTCTGCCTTTGAAAAAATATGTTGACAGGCACACAGACTCAGTATGTGATCTGGGCCACTGTATCATAGAAGGATGATATTCTGTCACTGGAAGGATTATGGGGTATCTTATTAAAAAACAAAGTTGTCATTCTCAAACACAATAATCAGATAATCAGTCTTTGAGCTGGGCACCTGAAGAATTGAAGAACGGACCTGAAGGCAACATTTCTAATTAACTATAAAGCAATATCTTCTTCAACAGGCACATTAATGTTCATCATCACTAATTATTAGAGAAATGTGAAGCCATGTGCGACTCTGTGGGGATCCCAGGCATGGAGGCCTTTCTGTCCTCCATTTCTTGTAGGCAAGACTCTAGACTACATGACCTTACATGAGTTCCAAGTGGATATTCCATTGTGGATTTGAACAGTTGCTAACTAAGGGAGGAAGAGCAAAGAAATTACCTGAGGCCTGATTAAAGGGACCAGAGAAACTCATTAAGATTAGGAAATGAAATTAAGAGAGTGTAAACTTCACTCACACCCTAATTTTGTCAGAGACCTTACTTTTGATCTACTATTATAAAAACCCTCACCAAGTTCTCTGGTGTTGGTACACATAGCTTTTTGAGGCAGAAGCCCTGTGTGACTGCCTTTGCCTGGCAAAGCAATAAAGCTGTCCTCCTCTACTTCACCTAAAACATTGTCTCCCAGATTTGATTTGGCACCTGTGTACAGTGAGGCTGAGATTTTGGTAACAAATGCAAATTATCACCTCACACTGGTCAGAATGCCGTCATTAAAAGTCTACAAATAACAAATGCTGGAGAGGGTGTGGAGAAAAGGGAACCCTTGTGTACTGTTGATGGGAATGTAAATTTCTGCAATCATTAAGGAAATAGTAGGGAGATTCCTCAAAAAATTAAAAATGGAGCTGCCATATAATCTAACAATTATACTCCTAGACATAAACCCAGACAAAGATATAATTTAAAAAGGTACATGGACCCCTATGTTCATAGCAGCCATATTTCTAATAACCAAGACATGGAAACAACTTAAATATCCATCAGCATGGGATAAAGATGCACTACACATATACAATGGAATATTACCTAGCCATAAAAAAGAATAAAATAATGCCATTTGCAGCAACATGCACAGGCCTAGAAATTATCATACTGTGTGAAGTAGATCAGAAAGATAGATACCCTATGATATGACATATATGTTAAATTTAAAATATGACACGAATATACCTACAAAACAGAAACAGACTCACAGACATAGAGAACAGACTTGTGTTTGCCCAGGGGGAAGGTTTGTGGAGGGATAGAGTGGGAGGCTGGGATTAGAAGACACAAAGTATTATATATAAGATGGATAAAAAGCAAAGTCCTACTGTATAGCACTGGAAACTCTATTCAATATCATGTGATAAACCATTATGAAAAAGAATATAATATTCTTTCTGTATATGTGTGTGTATATATATATGTATGTATATAAGTGTTTCACTTTGCTATACAGCAGATATTAGCAATTATAAAACAACTGTATTTCAATAAAATTTTATAAATTAAAAAGATAAAGATAACAAACAAACAGCAAGAAATGTGGGGACTGGACTTTCAGAGAGAATTGGAGGCTGAAAATGTAAAAATAAAGCCATTGACAGAGAGGCCTGATTAGCAACCATTTGAATCTGTCCTTTAGAACAGTTGGACATGACTGAGAAACTTTCACTTTAGAACTTAAAAAAAGTTATGAAGGACACAGAAAGGATACGCACCTGTGAGCCCCACAGGGTCCTGCTCAGTTTCACCTTTTCTGGCTACTCAACCTCTGCACTATGAACCAAAACTCAATGGTAAAGTGTATAAAAGTGAAAGCGAAAAGTCGCTCAGTCATATCTGACTCGTATGATGCCATGGACTGTAACCCTCCAGGCTCCTCTCTCTGTGGGATTCTCCAGGCAAGATAACTGGAGTGGGTAGCCATTTCTTTCTCTAGCGGACCTTCTCAACCTAGGGATTGAACCCAGGTCTCCCACATTGCAGGCAGAGTCTTTACAATCTGAGCCACCAGGGAAGCCCACAGTATACAAAGCACTGTAGCAAATAATCCGTCCCAGGTTTCCATGGGGGACTGAATTTCCTGTCAGTAATCTTCTTGTTCTTACCCCTTTCATCTGAACTAGAATGTATTGTCTAGTTGTATGATAAGAAGAAGCTGGGATGCTCTGGAGATTTTTGCTAGATAGTGGGAAAACTCAAATGCAATTGCATTTTACTCTTCCTTCAAAAAAACAAAACAAAACAACAACAACACACTTGTCTCTATTTCAACTTGTCCATTAGTGAACAAATACTTCTGACCTAGTGAAAAAGTCACATTCAGTTCAGTTCAGTCACTCAGTCGTGTCTGACTCTTTGAGACTCCATGAATCGCAGCACGCCAGGCCTCCCTGTCCATCACCAACTCCTGGAGTTCACTCAACCTCACGTCCATCGAGTCGGTGATGCCATCCAGCCATCTCATCCTCTGTTGTCTCCTTCTCCTCCTGCGCCCAATCCCTCCCAGCATCAGAGTCTTTTCCAATGAGTCAAGTCTTCACATGAGGTGGCCAAAGTACTGGAGTTTCAGCTTTAGCATCATTCCTTCCAAAGAACACCCAGGGCTGATCTCCTTCAGAATGGACTGGTTGGATCTCCTTGCAGTCCAAGGGACTCTCAAGAGTCTTCTCCAACACCACAGTTCAAAAGCATCAATTCTTCGACACTCAGCTTTCTTCACAGTCCAACTCTCACATCCATACATGACCACTGGAAAAACCATAGCCTTGACTAGACAGACCTTTTTTGGCAAAGTAATGTCTCTGCTTTTGAATATGCTATCTAGGTTGGTCATAACTTTTCTTCCAAGGAGTAAGCGTCTTTTAATTTCATGGCTGCAGTCACCATCTGCAGTGATTTTGGAGCCCAAAAAAATAAAGTCTGACACTGTTTCCACTGTTGCCCCATCTATTTCCCATGTAGTGATGGGACCAGATGCCATGATCTTCGTTTTCTGAGTGTTGAGCTTTAAGCCAACTTTTTCACTCTCCTCTTTCACTTTCATCAAGAGGCTTCTTAGTTCCTCCTCACTTTCTGCCATAAGGGTGGTGTCATCTGCATATCTGAGGTTATTGATATTTCTCCCAGCAATCTTGATTCCAGCTTGTGCTTCTTCCAGCCCAGCATTTCTCATGATGTACTCTGCATATAAGTTAAATAAGCAGGGTGACAATATACAGCCTTGACGTACTCCTTATCCTATTTGGAACCATCTATTGCTCCATGTCCAGTTCTAACTGTTTTTTCTTGACCTGCATATAGGTTTCTCAAGAGGCAGATCAGGTGGTCTGGTATTCCCATCTCTTTCAGAATTTTCCACAGTTTATTGAATGATCCACTCGAAAAGGCTTTGGCATAGTCAATAAAGCAGAACTAGATGTTTTTCTGGAACTCTCTTGCTTTTTCAATGATTAGTTTTCTTTTTATCCTTAGGTTTTCAGAAGTGCATTCATTCTTTCATTTGGCAGGTATTTAAGTGTTGATTTTGTTCAGTTGTTAAGTTGTGTCCAATCCTTCATAACCCCATGGACTGCTCCACATCAGAATCCTTAGCACTCACTATATACAGTGGAAGAAATATAAGAAAGCTTGCAGTATTATGAACCCCTTTTGGCTGGAGTATAAGATACTGGAAGGGGATTTGTGGAGATAGGACAATAGAACTGTTGAGATCAAATTGGAGAATATATGAAAAACGTTAGACTTTGTCATGTTGATAGGTAGGGAGCTTTGGTCACGGTGATGTACACTATCACAGAAATAGTGAAAGAAGGGACATGTGTTGTTGATACATAGGAGGATGGTAGAGAGAGGGTGGTCAATACAAAAGTCATGCACTGACTCTGGCATTGGAGAATACTGGGGTGGAGAAATCTCCTTGAGTGAGATGGACCCCTTTCCACCTGTTATATGCTCTCACAGAATCTGGGACCTTTCCTCTGGGTCAAGAAAGTTAAAATCTACCTGAAGTCTCCAAGCCTAATTAACTTCCTCCAATCAATACTGTGGATAGGGGTAGATAGGAAGCTGGTGGAGTGGCCAGTGATTTTTGCTTGCTGATCTAAAATAAAACAGTAGAAAAGACAGTAGCAGCAGTCCAGAATACCTTCTATTTTTCTCCTCAATTCTTCCTTCCTTCCTGAACATGTGTTACAATAAGATTGAAATAACAATAAAGAACATCTTCCCTCTCCCCTCTGACAATATACTAACACAGACACTGTCTCCCAGTTAGTACTTGGACATGTGCAGCCTAACTATTGCCTAACTATTCAATTTAACTTCTCAAAAAAGAATTAAACATTCCATAGGAACCGAAGAGAAGTGATCTTTTTGGCTACTGAGATGGTGGATGTCATGTAGTAAGCCTACAGGAAAAACTAGAGCAAACACTAATGATGGTCCTGGGGAGGGAATAAAGGCCACATAATTAATCCCCCATATTTTACAGATGAGAAAGAGCTAGACTCAGATTCATGAGTGATGTAAGGGAAGTGAACTGTGATGTGATGAGATCATCCACCAGTCAGTCAGTCCATAGGGCCATCTTTCAGATGCAAATAAACATTTCCATTTCTAAGACCAACGATGGAATCGGAATAAGGGATCAGGAGGGGACTGCAGCCTGGACAGGACCCTCACTTCAAAACAGGTGGGATTCCACAAGCTAAATATGGAGGAGCCCTGCCTCTAAGAAAAACTTCCATCTGTTTGTCTCTGGGCCACTAAACAGGGCTCTATAGTTATATCTTGATGACTATGCATTGTGAAAAGTGCCTAAAGTTATTCATGAGCTAGTTACACTCTTTGTTAATGATTTTAGAAAATGCTTTAGGAAATCATCTCTAATTGACCATCATTTATATTTTCATTTATGGAAGTGCCTGAAGCTAGCACTAAACTGCTTTGTAATCCTTGTACTTGGCAGTCAGCATGGGATCAGCAGACAATAGGAAACCACAAAGGCTCAGAGCGGGGTACCACCCTGACCATGCTACACTTGCCATCTCTTTAAACTAAAAAACAATAAGAGCAACAACAGACACCTGATTTTATGCTCCACTTTTTTGCTTCGTTTTGAGTGTTGCTTCCTAGCCACTTCTTTTATGTGGTGCACATGGTGTTAGATGCTAAGGATAACTTTCAGATGATTGAAAGTTTATTATTATTATTTATTGATTATTGAAAGCAGTATGACTCTACTCCTTGTGCTACAGATGCATTTATGCTTGGAGCAAATCGGCACCCACACCACTGCCTGGAATGATGGCCTTAGAAAATGTATTTGAGTAATCGTCCAGAGCAGCACGTTGAAATGAACTGTTTTTTAACATTGAAGTATAGCTGATCTTCAAAGTTTTATTAGTTTCAGGTGTACAGCAAAATGATTCAGATAAAGGTAGATAATTGTTTTTTAGATTTTTTTCCCATATAGGTTATTATAAAACATCAACTATGGTTCCTTGTGTTATATAATAGGTCCTTGTTGTAATTAACTTATCATTTGGAGAAAGCAAAATGATGAGTTGAAAAATACAGCTTGATAGAGGTGATAGCTGTGCGTGTCTTAAGTGTGTGTGTTAAGTTGCTTTCAGTTCAGTTCAGTTCAATTCAGTCGCTCAGTTGTGTCCGGCTCT
The DNA here is from genome assembly GCF_003369695.1 of Bos indicus x Bos taurus. Taxonomy (NCBI): domain Eukaryota; kingdom Metazoa; phylum Chordata; class Mammalia; order Artiodactyla; family Bovidae; genus Bos; species Bos indicus x Bos taurus. Next base: position 76,755,400 of record NC_040077.1, read on the forward strand.
TTGCGACCCCATGAATTGCAGCACGCCAGGCCTCCCTGTCCATCATCAACTCCCGGAATTCACCCAAACTCATGTGCATCGAGTCGGTGATACTATCCAGCCATCTCATCCTCTTTCCTCCCTTTTCCTCCTGCCCCCAATCCCTCCCAGCATCAAGGTCTTTTCCAATGACTCAACTCTTCACATGAAGTGGCCAAAGTATTGGAGTTACAGCTTCAGCATCAATCCTTCCAATGAACACCCAGGACTGATCTCCTTTAGGATGGATTGGTTGGATCTCCTTGCAGTCCAAGGGACTCTCAAGAGTCTTCTCCAACACCACAGTTCAAAAGCATCAATTCTTCGGTGCTCAGTTTTCTTCATAGTCCAACTCTCACATCCATACATGACCACTGGAAAAACCATAGCCTTGACTAGACGGACCTTTGTTGACAAAGTAATGTCTCTGCTTTTGAATATGCTATCTAGGTTGGTCATAACTTTCCTTCCAAGGAGTAAGCATCTTTTAATTTCATGGCTGCAGTCACCATCTGCAGTGATTTTGGAGCCCAGAAAAATAAAGTCTGACACTGTTTCCACTGTTTCCCCATCTATTTCCCATGAAGTGATGGGACCGGATGCCATGATCTTCGTTTTCTGAATGTTGAGCTTTAAGCTAACTTTTTCACTCTCCACTTTCACTTTCATCAAGAGGCTTTTGAGTTCCTTTTCACTTTCTGCCATAAGGGTGGTGTCATCTGCATATCTGAGGTTATTGATATTTCTCCTGGCAATCTTGATTCCAGCTTGTGCTTCCTCCAGCCCAGCGTTTCTCATGATGTACTCTGCATATAAGTTAAATAAACAGGGTGACAATATACAGCCTTGACGTACTCCTTTCCCTATTTGGAACCAGTCTATTGTTCCATGTCCAGTTCTAACTGTTGCTTCCTGACCTGCATATAGGTTTCTCAAGAAGCAAGTCAGGTGGTCTGGTATTCCCATCTCTTTCAGAATTTTCCACAGTTTCTTGTGATCCACACAGTCAAAGGCTTTGGCATAGTCAATAAAGCAGAACTAGATGTTTTTCTGGAACTCTCTTGCTTTTTCCATGGTCCAGCGAATATTGGCAATTTGGTCTCTGGTTCTTCTGCCTTTTCTAAAACCAGCTTGAACATCTGGAAGTTAACGGTTCACATACTGCTGAAGCCTGGCTTGGAGAATTTTGAGCATTACTTTACTAGTGTGTGAGATGAGTGCAATTGTGTGGTAGTTTGAGCATTCCTTGGCATTGCCTTTCTTTGGGATTGGAATGAAAACGGACCTTTTCCAGTCCTGTGGCCACTGCTGAGTTTTCCAAATTTGCTGGTATTTTGAATGCAGCACTTTCACAGCATCATCTTTCAGGATTTGAAATAGCTCAACTGGAATTTCATCACCTCCACTAGCTTTGTTCATAGTGATGCTTTCTAAGGCCCACTTGATTTCACATTCCAGGATGTCTGGCTCTAGGTGAGTGATCACACTATTGTGATTATCTGGGTCATGAACATCTTCTTTGTATAGTTCTTCTGTGTATTCTTGCCACCTCTTCTTAATATCTTCTGCTTCTGTTATGTCCATACCATTTCTGTTCTTTATTGAGCCCATCTTTGCATGAAATTTTCCCTTGGTATCTTTAATTTTCTTAAAGAGATCTCTAATCTTTCCCATTCTGTTGTTTTCCTCTATTTCTTCGCATTGATCACTGAGGAAGGCTTTTTTTTTATCTCTCTTTGCTATTCTTTGAAACTCTGCATTCAAATGGGAATATCTTTCCTCTTCTACTTTGCTTTTCACTTCTCTTCTTTTGCTTTAGTTATGTCCAAGTCTTTCTGGCCCTATGGACTGTAGCCCGCCAGTCTCCTCTGTCCATGGGATTCTTCAGGCAAGGATACAGGAATGGGTTACTGTACTCTCCTCCAGAGGATCTTCCAGAGCCAAGGATTGAACCCATGTCTCTTATGTCTCCTACATTGGCGGATGGGCTCTTTACCACTAGTGCTACCTGGATAGCTCTCTTGCTGCTGCTACTGCTGCTGCTGAGTCACTTCAGTCATGTCTGACTCTGTGCTACCCCATAGATGGCAGCCCAACAGGCTCCCCCATCCCTGGGATTCTCCAGGCAAGAATACTGGAGTGAGTTGCCATTTCCTTCTTCAATGCTTGAAAGTGAAAAGTGTAAGTGAAGTCACTCAGTTGTGTCTGACTCTTCTCGAGCCCATGGACTGCAGGCTCCTCCACCCATGGAATTTTCCAGGCAAGAGTACTGGAGTGGGTTGCCATTGCCTTTTCTGGGATAGCTTTCTTAAAAACACAATTATGTTTCACATCCCAAATTTGTATTAGTATTGCTTTCTACTTATTCTCCATAGTAATAGCTGCCTTCTACTCAACTACAGACTTGCAGTCCATCGTCTATTCCATTTCCCTCCCTTTGACATACTGTTTCCTCTAGAAAACCCACTTCTTTCCTCTCATCTTAGTGGATAACTTTTATGTGTTCTTCATGACTGATTCAGGGTTTAACACCCCTAGAAAGTCTCTGGTGATTTTTCAGTTTTCTTCCATGTATATATCCTTTTCCAACATCTCTTCTCCCTGTATTGTAATGGTCTTTTTTCTGGGTCACATACCAGGCTGTGTGCATCTTGGGAGAAAGGCTGAATCTTTCTTCTCTGGGTAGTGTCTTTATCACTGTTCCTGTTACATCAATGGGCTTGGATCTTTGCCATGTGTTGATGGAGGGTCTGCTTTGGGGAGTTCAGCACTGGGCATGGGGAGGTATATAAAAAAAGTAGGAGCCCCTTGTTATAGGTACGTAGTGAGCTTAGCAGCGTTTTCACCACCCAGGAAACAAATCACAAAGTGTGACCCAATATTTCTGTGAATTGGCATTGCTTTATATCACCAGGATCTGTGGTGCTCAAAAACTTTTAAAAAATGTTAAAAAACACACACAACTAACATTTGCTCCAAATATTGTAAAATTGCAAGTACCGTGATCAAAAGCTTCTATATTCAAAAGCAATTGGATCATGAAAAGAGGACATAAAATTTACAAAGCTGCCTCTTCCTGAATACTTTAAAGACTAATTACAATGTCTAGTTCTAATGACTATTGACTTCAAACCCCGTAAATCATACACAAATAAGGGGAGAGAGTTTTTAAATGGAAGTGAACTCTAATTGGGTCTCAGAAGAAAGGAAAATAGATCTGTAGTACCATGATGAAGTCTCCAAGCACATGAAGCATCGGTCAGTTTCTTCCATTATGTTTTGTGGTGTGTACCTTTTATGCATGCTGTAAAGACTCAATTCAGAGGACAACCATGAACCAGAGGAACTTGTGTGGTTTCATTCATACATATCAACTGATTGAAAATGAAAAATTAAACTCCTAATTTCATAATTTTGTGTATTTTTCTGTGGCTGAAAAAAAGGCTGACATTACATGATGCAGAGAAACAATGATGGGTTTGGACAGACTACCATGGAAGAGGGGCGGTTGGTCTGTATTTTAATGGGGCTCTTTTTCTATGCGAACAACTGTTCAGTTAAAGGTAAGAGGTTGTGGAATATTTTGTGCAAACGTAAACAGAAAGGCTGAAATAGAAGAAGATAATTGTTGCTTATGAAGGTGCTTAGAATAGCGCTGAATGAAGTAAACCACAACCCATCACCAAATAGGCTAGAAGACTTGGTACCTGTTTATTACTTCCTCTGAGAGTTTTCAAGGTTGCTTTTGAATAAGGAATGAATTGAGCTGTAGAAAATCATCTTAGCTGAATGGATCTGAGAAGCCGCAGTGCATTGCAATTACTGACTCGTGAGAAATTCTCAAAGAACTAGGAATATTTTTTTAAGGTGGCTGATTCTTTAGGGTTCTAATCTGTCCTTACCTTGCCAAAGATAGAAACTTGGGAAGAATAAACATAATGTTTAACTTTGCTGTGCAAATGGACTTTATCTTCCATGGAGTGTGCAGTTTTTAAGTACAAACTTTCTCTTTTTCAAAGAAGATTTTTTTTTAAAGTTTGTTTTTTTTTTTAGCTTGGAGACATCTCATGAAATTTAGCATTCAATTTTGCTTGTGGTGATTTGACAACAAGCTCTGGACAATTGAGTTTGGTTTCAGAATAGCCACAAAATTTTTTTTTTTAATGTTTCCTCTGTGAAGTCTAAGTGGGATTATCAAACAAACATTATGCCTTCATTTAAATGAACTTTATTAAAAGCTTTATCTTCATATGGTGGGTGCTAAGGAAGAGATGCAGAGTTTGGATACTATCTTTCCATGCTTGTGAGGTGGTGGCAAATGCAGATTACAATTAGACTGGAGAAAAGCCTGTGTGAAATGGCTGAAATTTAAATGTCTAACTAGCTTAGACAAGCTAAATTGCCCTCATATGTACAATCAGCACAATAATAATAATATGTAGGATGTATTTTTGAGGTTTAAAGTTGAAATATGACAAAAGCATTTAAGACAATTCCTAGAATAAAATAGGCGATAAATGAAATTCTAACGATACTGATTATAAGAATGACAGTAGCTAACATTAATAGCTAGAAAATTATAATTATTACAATTATTGTTATCAACCCATAAATAATTGCTTACATTATATATATAATTAAGCATGCTTGAGATAAAAGAAATATATTTCATATATCATTGAAACTACCTATTCATTCATTCTATAAAGACTTCAATAAATATTTTTTGACTCCCATTGACTCCAACTATATGCCAGGTATTTTTCTTAACACTAAGAATATCCCAGGGGAAAACACAAGTAAGGCTCTGTTATCATGGAGCTTTCAATTTAAATGGGGAATGAAAATCACTAAACAAATTTTAAAATATAAAAATTAACAAATGAGTAGGTTGGTGATAAATACTATGAAAATAGCTATTTGAAAGACCTGGACTTTCCAACAATGTCTGGAAAAAATATGCAATGAGAAATGTTCTTACATAGTGATCCAGCATGGATTTGTATGTCTGAAACAATGTTTTCCCTATATATAGCGGCTCATGGTGCAGTAGTAAAGGATCCTCCTGCCAATGCAGGAGAGGCAAGAGACGTAGGCACAGTTTCTGGGTTGAGAAGATCCCCTGGAGTAGGAAATATCAACCCACTCTAGTATTCTTGTCTGGAAAATTCCATGGACAGAGGAGCCTGGGGGGCTACAGTCTATGGAGTCGCAAAGATTCAGACACAACTGAGCAAATGAACACACACACACACACATGCTCATTCATTCTAATGGAAAGCTATAGATAGTAAATAATACATATAACAAGAAGCAAAATATTCTAAGATGATAAGCTCTATTGGGAAAAAAGAGCAAAGTAAAGGAATTAAAGATATGTTTAACTGGGGTAAGGATCTTGGAGGTTTTGACATGGTTATCAGAGAAGAGCTCTTGAAACCAGTTCTATTTGAGCAAAGACATGAAGGAGTTGGCAGAGGGGTGGAGGAGCCCTGTGAATACCCTGAGAAGATCATTCTGGAGAAAATAAGGAATGCAAAGTCCTGAAATAGAGGTGTGCATGTTCTCTAGGAACTGGTAAGGAAAGCATCATGGCTGGATCCAGAGACAAGGAGGAATGTAGTAGCTGATGAGGAAATAGAGGTAATATAAGGCCTTGTTATTGTTCAGTCACTAAGTCCTGTCTGATTCTTTGTGACTGCATGGACTGTAGCATACCTGGCTCCACTGTTCTCCACTATCTCCCACATTTTGTTCAAATTCATGTCCATTGAGTCAGTGATGCTCTCTAATTATCTCATTCTCATCCTCTGTTGCCCTCTACTCCTCCTGCCCTCAATCTTTCCCAGCATCAGGGTCTTTTCTAATGAGCCTGCTCTTTGCATCAGGTGGGAAAGTACTGGGGCTTCAGCTTCAGCAATAGTCATTCCAATAAATATTCAGGGTGGATTTCTTTTAGGATTGACTGGTTTGATCTCCTTGCAGTCCAAGGGACTCTCCAAAATCTTCTCCATCCTCACAGTGTGAAAGTATCAATTCTTTGGCACTCAACCTTATTTATGATCTAATATTCACATCCATACATGACTACTGGAAAAACAAATATGAGGCCTTTGGACCTTATAATAACAGCAAGGAAATTGCCTTCTATCTGGGCATATATATGGAAAAGATGAAAATTCTAATTTGAAGATACATGCACCCCTATGTTCATAGCAGCATTATTTACAATAGCCAAGACAGAAAAGCAACTTAAATTTTCATCAACAAATGAATAGAGGAAGAAGATGTGGTGTGTATATACAGTAGAGTATTACTCAGCCATAAACAGGATGAAATAATGCTATTTATAGAAACATGGATGGACCTAGAGATTATCATACTAGGTGAAATAAGCCAGACAGAGAAATACAAAGAAGGTATGATATCACCTTTATGTGGAAACTTAAAAAAAAAAAAAAAAAAGATACAAATGAACTTCTTTACAAAACAGAAATAGAATCACAGACTCAGGAAAGATGGGGACGGAGGTAGGAGGGGGGTTCAGGATGGGGAACACATATACACCCATGGTGGATTCATGTCAGTATATGGCAAAACCAATACAATATTGTAAAGTAATTAGCCTCCAATTAAAATAAATAAATTTATATTAAAAAAAAAGAAAAAAACTATGGTTACTAAAGTGGGAAGGGATAGACTAGGAGTTAGGGATTAGTATATACACAGGACTATATATAAATAAACAATATGGATCTACTGTATAGCATAGGGAACTACATTAAATATTCAAAATCTTGTAATAATATATAATTGTGTTACAATAATATTAAAAAAGGATATATATATATATATATATGCATATATACTCTGGAGAAGAGCATGGCAACCCACTCCAGTATTTGTGCCAGGAGAATTTCATGGACAAAGGAGCCTGGTGGGCTACAGTTCATGGGGTTGCAAAGAGCTGGACATGACTGAGTGACTAACACACATGCATATATACATATTAATTGCTTTGCTGTACACCTGAAATTAAAACAATGTTGTAAATCAACTATACTTCAATAAAGGAAAAAAAAAAAAAAAAGATGTCTACTAAACTAAACTGGGAAAGATGAGGGCCCACTGAACAAGCAGAGAAGTGGTTAGGCTTATTTATACATTAACAGGATTTCTCTAGAGGCTCTGTGGAGAATAGTACACAGGGGGTTAGAAGAGAAGAAAAGTAGTTAGGAGGCTATTGAATTAGTCTGGATGAGAAATGCTGGCTGACTGGGGTGAGGATTAGCAATAGAGGAATTGGTGAGGAATGAAAAAAGTGGTTAGACTCAGGTGTATTTTGGATGGTGGGGCATCAAACTTTGTCATTCCCTGTTGGACACAAGATATAAGATACCAGAGAGGAACCCAAGATTTTTTTTGGCTCAGCACCTGAATTTACAGGATTGTCAGTGCTTAAGTAGGGAAGAGTCATAGAAGAAGCAGGTTTAGAAGAGATCATGAGTTCAGTCTTGGGTGTATTAAATTTGAGGTGCCTATTAGCCAAACAAGAAGAGAGACGATTAATTAGAAGAGTCTGAAGTTGAGGGCAGATGACCAAGCTGGAGATATTAATTTGGAAATTGGCCTGTAGTTAGACACTATACTGGTTTCAATAGATTTCCACCTCCCCCACCTCCCCACCCCAACCCCCGCCAATTGATGTCTAGCTGGAACGTCAGAATGTGAACTTTATTGGAAACAAGGTTAAAGTGAAGTCATGCTGTATTAGAATGGTACCTAAATCCAATCACCAATGTCCTTATAAGAGGGAGATAAGGATATAGAGACACAGAGACACATAAACGGACACACAAAGGGAATAAGGCCACATAACATAACAATAGAGACAACTGTGGGAATGATGCAGCTACAAGTCAAAGAACACAAAGGAGTGCCAAGAGCTACCAGAAACTCACAGGAAACAAAGGAAAGACTTTCCCCTAGAGTATTTGGTGGAAACATGGACCTGATGATACTTAGATTTCAGACTTCTAGCATCTAGAACTATGTGCTACAACAGTCATAAGAAACCAGAAAAATGGTATTTGAAACCATAATGCTAGACAAAATTATCAAGGCAATGAGTATTGATAGAGAAGAGAAGTCCACAGGGTGAGCCTTGAAACTTCAACATTAAGAGATCAAGGAGAAAATTATGATTCAGAAATGGGGAGGAAGAAGGAGGAGCCAGTGAGGTGGGAAGATGACTAGGAGACAGTCATGTCCTGGAAGCCAAGCAAATAGTTTTATAGAAGAGAAGAAAGTGATTGGATAAAATTCTGGTGAGAATAAACTGCAGATCCCAAATGGAAAATTAGATTTAACAACATGAAAGTTATTGATGATTTGGGCAACAGAAATTTTCATGGAAAATCTTAAAATCTTACTGGATGAAGTTTAAGAGCAAATGGAAAAAAGGAATTTAATTCAGAAAGTAAACATGATGCCTAACAGGAGTTTCCTTGCAAGCCAGAAGACCAGGGAAATGTGGCCATGGATAAGTTAAGAAAGTTGAAGAGGTTTCTTTTTATTCCATTGAAATCTGGAAAAAATTGCTAATGGGAATGATGTCATAGAGAGGAAGAAAAAATGGTAGAGAAAGGGGATATTGCTTGAGTGATGGCTTGAAACAGGTCAGGAGAATGTGAAGCAAGGATACATTTAAGTAAAAGCACAGACAATTCATCTAAGTTATAAAGGTAGAGAAACCACACAGACTCAGAAAATGATCTGTTATTCAATATGGTGGCAGAAGTTTCAGGGAATTTTCTTCTGATTGCTTCAGTTTTCTTAGAGAAGCAGGAGTCAAGGTTATTAACTGAGATGGGAGAAGGAGAAGGTAAGATGGAGATTTGAGCAAAGACTTAATGCCATTACATAGCTCTCTGAGTCAGTAGGTGAATGGACTTAGGAAATACAGTGAGGTTGAGGAACACAAGAAAGCCCCACTTGAACTTGGTCATGAATAATTTAAAGTGGCTCATAAGCAATTTGCAGGGTTTATACATTTTTCTACCAGCTGAACCTTGCAAAAATAGAGTGAAGGTTAGATTTTAGCAGTTATTGTTCTGCCAAACAAATACCTTCTCAATGAAGTAAGAGTTGGCAAAAGGAGTTGAGAGTCTATAGGAGAGGAGAGTCATGGTTCAGTTCAGTTCAGTTCATTTCAGTTCAGTTCAGTTGCTCAGTCGTGTCTGACTCTTTGCGACCCCCATGAACCTCAGTACACCAGGCCTCCCTGTCCATCACCAACTCCTGGAGTTTACCCAAACTCATGTCCATTGAGTCAGTGATGCCATCTAACCATCTCATCCTCTGTTGTCCCCTTTTCCTCCTACCTTCAATCTTTCCCAGCATCAGGGTCTTTTCGAGTGAGTCAGCTCTTCCCATCAGGTGGCCAAAATTTTGGTGTTTCAGCTTCAACATCAGTCCTTCCAATGAACACCCAGGACTGATCTCCTTTAGGATGGACTGTTTGGATCTCCTTGCAGTCCAAGGGACTCTCAAGAGTCTTCTCCAACACCACAGTTCAAAAGCAAAAATTCTTCAGCACTCAGATTTGTTTATAGTCCAGCTCTTACAGTCATAAATGACCACTGGAAAAACCATAGCCTTGACTAGATGAACCTTTGTTGATAAAGTAATGTCTCTGAAATTTTAATATGCTGTCTAGGTTGGTCAGAACTTTCCTTCCAAGGAGTAAGCTTCTTTTAATTTCATGGCTGCAATCACCATCTGCAGTGATTTTGGAACCCAGAAAAATAAAGTCAGCCACTATTCACACTGTTTCCCCATCTATTTGCCATGAAGTGATGGGACCAGATGCCATGATCTTTGTTTTCTGAATATTGAGCTTTAAGCCAACTTTTTCAGTCTCCTCTTTCACTTTCATCAAGAGGCACTTTAGTTCTTCTTCACATTCTGCCAATAAGGGTGGTGTCATCTGCATATCTGAGGTTATTGATATTTCTCCTGGCAATCTTGGTTCCAGCTTGTACTTCATCCAGCCCAGCATTTCTCATGATGTACTATGCATATGAGTTAAATAAGTATGGTGACAATATACAGCCTTGACATATTTCTTTTCCTATTTGGAACCAGTCTGTTGTTCCATGTCCAGTTCTAACTGTTGCTTCCTGACCTGTATACAGGTTTCTCAAGAGGCAGGTCAGGTAGTCTGGTATTCCCATCTCTTTCAGAATTTTTTATTGTGATCCACACGGTCAAAGGCTTTGGCATAGTCAGTAAAGCAGAAATAGAGTTTTTTCTGAAACTCTCTTGCTTTTTCCATGATCCAGCAGATGTTGGCAATTTGATCTCTAGATCCTCTGCCTTTTCTAAAACCAGCTTGAACATCTGGAAGTTCACAGTTCACATATTGCTGAAGCCTGACTTGGAGAATTTTGAGCATTACTTTACTTACGTGTGAGATGAGTGCAATTGTGCGGTAGTTTGAGCATTCCTTGGCATTGCCTTTCTTTGGGATTGGAATGAAAACTGACCTTTTCCAGTCCTGTGGCCACTGCTGAGTTTTCCAAATTTGCTAGCATTTTGACTGCAGTACTTTCACAGCATCATCTTTTGGGATTTGAAATAGCTCAACTGGATTCCCATCACCTCCACTAGCTTTGTTTGTAGTGATACTTCCTATGGCCCACTTGACTGCAGATTCCAGAATGTCTGGCTCTAGGTGAGTGATCACACCATAATGATTATCTGGGTCATGAAGATCTTTTTTGTACAGTTTCTGTGCATTCTTGCCACCTCTTCTTAATATCTTCTGCTTCTGTAAAGTCCATACAATTTCTGTCCTTTATTGTGCCCATCTTTACATGAAATATTCCCTTGGTATCTCTAATTTTCTTGAAGTGATCTCTAGTTTTTCTCATTTTATTGTTTTCCTTTATTTCTTCTCATTAATCACTGAGGAAATCTTTCTTATCTCTCCTTGCTGTTCTTTGGAACTCTGCATTCAAATGGGTATATCTTTCTTTTTATCCTTTGCTTTTCACTTCTCTTCTTTTCACAGCTATTTTTAAGGCTTCCTCAGACAACCATTTTGCTTTTTTGCATTTCTTTTTCTTGGGGATGGTCTTGCTCCCTTTTTCCTTACAATGTCATGAACCTCCATCCATAGTTCATCAGGCACTCTGTCTATCAGGTCTAGTCCCTTAAATCTATTTCTCACTTCCACTGTATAATCATAAAGGATTTGATTTAGATCATACCTGAATGGTCCAGTGGTTTTCCCCACTTTCTTCAATTTCAGTCTGAATTTGGCAATAAGGAGTTCATGATCTGAGCCACAGTCAGCTCCCAGTCTTGTTTTTGCTGACTTTATAGAGCTTCTCCATCTTTGGCTGCAAAGAATATAATCAATCTGATTTCAGTGTTGACCATCTGGTGATGTCCATGTATAGAGTCTTCTCTTGTGTTGTTGAAAGAGTTCGTTCTCTTGGCAGAACTCTATTAGCCTTTGCCCTACTTCATTCCGTAATCCAAGGCCAAATTTGCCTGTTACTCTAGGTATTTCTTGACTTTCTACTTTTGCATTCCAGTCCCCTATAATGAGGAGAAGGAAATGGCAACCCACTCCAGTATTCTTACCTGGAGAATCCCAGGGATGGGAGCCTGGTGGGCTGCCGTCTATGGGGTTGCATAGAGTCAGACATGACTGACGTGATTTATCAGCAGCAGCCCCTATATGAAAAGGACATCTTTTTTTGGGTGTTCGTTCTAAAAGGTCTCGTAGGTCTTCATAGAATTGTTCAACTTCAGCTTCTTGAACATTACTGGTTGGGGCATAGACTTGGATTACCGTGATATTGAATGGTTTACCTTGGAAATGAACAGAGATCATTCTGTTATTTTTGAGATTGCATCCAAGTACTGCATTTCAGACTCTTTTGTTGACCATGATGGCTACTTCATTTCTTCTCAGGGATTCCTGCCCACAGCAGTAGATGTAATGGTCATCTGAGTTAAATTCACCCATTCCAGTCCATCTTAGTTTGCTGATTCCTAGAATGTCGATGTTCACTCTTGTCATCTCCTGTTTGACCACTTCCAATTTGCCTTGATTCATGGACCTAACATTCCAGGTTCCTATGCAATATTGCTCTTTACAGCATCAGACCTTGCTTCAACCACCAGTCACATCCACAACTGGGTGTTGTTTTTGGCTCCTTCCCTTCATTCTTTCTGGAGTTATTTCTCCACTGATCTCCAGTAGCATATTGGGCACCTACCGACCTGGGGAGTTCATCATTCAGTGTCTTATCTTTTTGCCTTTTCATACTGTTCATAGGGTTCTCAAGGCAAGAATACTGAAGTGGTTTGCCATTCCTTTCTCCAGTGGACCACATTCTGTCAGACCTCTCCACCATGACCCATCTGTTTTGGGTGGCCCCACCTGGCATGGCTTAGTTTATTGAGTTAGACAAGCTGTGGTCTGTGTGATCAAATTGGCTAATTGTCTGTGATTGTGGTTTCAGTCTGTCTGCCCACTGATGCCCTCTTTCAGCACCTACGGTGTTTACTTGTGTTTCTCTTACCTTGAACATGGGGTGTCTCTTCACAGCTGCTCCAGGAAAGCACAGCTACTGCCCCGACCTTGGACATGGGGTAGCTTCTCTCGGCCGAGTCATATTTATGGACCAGCAATTCGGGTTGGGTAAGGAGAGAAGAGAGGACATGAAGGGGTTGAGGAGCACTGAGTAGTTGGTGAGATTAATCCTTATAATAAGGATTGTGGAACATATGATAGCACTCTTTTTAGTTTCTTAAGGAAACTCCTTACTGTTCTTCAGACTGGCTGTACCCATTTACATTCCAACAACAGTGCAAGAGGATTCCCTTCTTTCCACACCATCTCCAGTATTTATTTGTGGATTTTTTGATTATGGACATTCTGATTGGTGTGAATGGACACATCATTGTGGTTTTGATTTGCATTTTCTCTAATTATTAATGATGTTTTCTCTAATTATTAATTATTAGTGATGGACTGTTGGCCATCTGTATTCTTATTCAGAGATGTCTATTTAGATCGTCTGCCCATTTTTTAAAATGTTTTACAATATAATCAAGTGATTCCATTCCTGGGCATACATCTGGAGAAAACTATAATTTGGAAAGATACATGCATTCAATTACAGCACTGTTTACAATAGCCAAGACATAGAGGCAATCTAAGAGTCCATCAACAGATGAATGGATAAAGAATGTATGGTATATACTACAATGGAATATTATTCAACCATAGCAAAGAATGAAATAATGCCATTTGCAGCAACATGGAAGGACCTAGAGATTATCATACTAAAAGTGAAGTAAGACAGAAAAAGACAAATACCATTTGATATAACTTATGTATGGAATCTAAAAATGACACAAATGAACTTATTTACAAAACATGTAGATTCACAGACAGAGGCAACCATCTTATGATTACCAAAGGGGATGGCAGGAGGGATAAATTAGGAGTTGGGATTAACATATACACCCTACTTTATATAAAATAAACGAAAGGGACTTACTGGATAGCACACTCAATATCTTGTAATAATCTACAAGGGAAAAGAATACGAAAAAGAATAAATACACACACACACACATATATATAATCTATAAATAAATATGAACTAAATCACTGCATATGCCTAAAACAAACATAGCATGTAAACCAAGTATAATTAAACAAACAAACAAATAAAAAAAATATTATGGGAATCTGGGAATTAGATGAAGGGAAAATGAAAGGGAGAATATTGTATTCAGAGAGTGAAATGCTTGTAATTGGAATTAGAGAGGGTGCAGTTAGTAATAACAGATACTGAATTCTCTTATTCATTCTATGATGTACTAGTCAATCATGACTAGCAGTTTGGAAAACACTCTTAGATGGAGGTATTGAGTTAGGAGTACATGGCTACAGAAGACATCACTACATGGATTTAGCCCATGAATGAGGAGGGGATTCCAGGCAGATATCTGTAAGAGGACCATTCCAAGTTTTAGAGAAAGCTGATGTAAAGACTCTAAGGCAGGAGTGGACTTGGCACATTATGGGAGCATAATGTGGGTATGCAGTAGCTGGAGTTTAGTGAATGAGGGAAAATGTAGAATGAAATAAGGTTATATAGGATCTACAAGAAAGAATTTGGATTTTATTCTAAGTGCATTGGGGTATCATTAAAACATTTTAAGTAGCAACATCAGATAAGTATTTCAGAAAGCTTATTTAGACTGCCCAATAAAGAATGTATGAGTGTGAGGGAAAAGAGCTAAGACTGGAATCTGAGAAGTTAGTTCAGATGCATTGCAATAGTCCTGGTGAGAGATGATGATGGAACGATGAGGGCATGATGGTTGAGCTGTAAAGAGGTACAGAGACGTAGGATTTACTTTATAGAGACCAGGGAGCTGCAGATGACTTAAATGTGTGGCATATGTAGCTTATAGAGGAAATAAACAAAATAAGGACTCCTAGAGTCTTGACCTAGGAGTCCTTATTTACCACTAAGTAAATAAGTGCCTCCTAGAGCCAGACATCCTGGAATGCAAAGTCAAGTGGGCCTTATGAACCATCACTACGAACAAAGCTAGTGGAGGTGAAAGAATTCCAGTTGAGCTATTTCAAATCCTAAAAGATGATGCTGTGAAAGTGCTGCACTCAAAATGCCAGCAAATTTGGAAAACTCAGCAGTGGCCACAGGACTGGAAAAAGTCAGTTTTCATTCCAATCCCAAGTAAAGGCAATGCCAAAGAATGCTCAAACTACTGCACAATTACACTCATCTCACACTCTAGCAAAGCAATGCTCAAAATTCTCCAAGACAGGCTTCAACAGTATGTGAACCATGAACTTCCAGATGTTCAAGCTGGTTTTAGAAAAGGCAGAGAAACCAGAGATCAAATTGCCAACATCTTCTGGATCATCAAAAAAGCAAGAAAGTTCCAGAAAAACATCTATTTCTGTTTTATTGACTATGCCAAAGCCTTTGACTGTGTGGATCATAATAAACTGTGGAAAATTCTGAAAGAGAGGGGAATACCAGACTACCTGACCTGCCTCTTGAGAAACCTATATGCAGGTCAGGAAGCAACAGTTAGAACTGGACATGGAACAATAGACTGGTTCCAAATAGGGAAAGGAGTACATCAAGGCTGTATATTGTCACCCTGTTTATTTAAGTTACATGCAGAGTACATCATGAGAAATGCTGGGCTGAAGGAAGCACAAGCTGGACTCAAGGTTGCCAGGAGAAATATCAATAACCTCAGATATGCAGATGACACCACCTTTATGGCAGAAAGTAAAGAAGAACTAAAGAGCCTCTTGATGAAAGTGAAAGAGGAAAGTGAAAAAGTTGGCTTAAAACTCAACATTTAGAAAACTAAGATCATGGCATCCGGTCCTATCACTTCATGGGCAAATAGATGGGGAAACAATGGAAACAGTGAAATACGTTTTTTGTTTGTTTGGGGGCTCCAGAATCACTCTAGATGGTGACTGCTGCTGCTGCTGCTAAGTCGCTTCAGTCGTGTCCGATTCTGTGCGACCCCATACATGGCAGCCCACCAGGCTCCCCTGTTCCTGGGATTCTCCAGGAAAGACCACTGGAGTGGGTTGTCATTTCCTTCTCCAATGCATGAAAGATTAAAGTGAAAGTGAAGTTGCTCAGTCGAGTCTGACTCTTAGCGACCCCATGGACTGCAGCCTACCAGGCTCCTCCATCCATGGGATTTTCCAGGCAAGAGTACTGGAGTGGGGTGCCATTGCCTGCAGCCATGGAATTAAAAGATGCTTTCTCCTTGGAAGAAAAGCTATGACCAACCTAGACAGCATATTAGAAAGCAGAGACATTACTTTGCCAACAAAGGTCCATCTAGTCAAAGCTTTTTTCCAGTAGCCATGTATGGATGTAACAGTTGGACTATAAAGAAAACTGAGTGCCAAAGAATTGATGCTTTTGAACTGTGATGTTGGAAAAGACTCTTGAGTGTCCCTTGGACTGCAAGGAGATTAAACCAGTCCATCCTAAAGGAAATCAGTCCTGAATATTCATTGGAAAGACTGATGCTGAAGCTGAAGCTCCAATACTTTGGCTACCTGATACAAAGAAACAGACTCATTAGAAAAGACCATGATGCTGGAGAAGATTGAAGGCAAGAAGGGAAGGGAACGACAGAGGATGAGATGGTTGGATGGCATGACTGATTCAATGGACATGAGTTTGAGTAAGCTCTGGGAGTTGGTGATGGACAGGGAAGCCTGGCGTGCTGTAGTCCATAGGATCACAAAAAGTCGGACACAACTGAGTGAATGAACTGAAGTGAAATAATTGCCTTACCTACCACTAAGTAGGGCAGTGAAGATAAAAGAGAAGCTGATCAGTGAGGGTGGCCTGGTTAGTAGACACTAAAAGCTGCATAGAAAGGTGCATATGTCTGTAGTTGATATGGGCTGCTAAGGATTGGACAGCAATCAAGATGTAGAAGAGCTCCTTATTTCAAAGTGAAATGATAAAGCAAGAAATTGACATGCGATATTAACAGCAGCGTTTATGTGGATTCCTGTTCCATAGCAGCAGTCTAGCACCTTCAATAGTTCTTGTTTTGATGTTTGTAAGAACTGGTAGTTTCATCTTCTCTTCTATTCTTATTTATTTATTTTATTTTTGGCTGTGTTGAGTCTTTGTTCCTGTCCAGGCTTTTCTCTAGTTGTGGCTACTGGGGGCTACTCTCTAGGTGTGGTATGCAGGCTTCTCATTGCTGTGGCTTCTCTTGCTGTGGAGCACAGACTCTAGGCATGCAAGCTTCAGTAGTTTCAACTCCCAGGCTCTAGAGCACTAGCTCAATAATTGTGACAAACGGGCTTAGCTGCTCCCCAGCATGTAGGATCCTCCTGCATGAGGGAACGAATCCGAGTCTCCTGCATTGGCAGGTGGATTTTTTAACCACTGAGCCACCAGGGAGGCCCTCCATCTTCCCTTTTAGATCTGACCTGGACACGGGGTACCCAGGCTAGTTTTCTTTAACTATCACCTTGTGTATATCAACTCAGTCAGGCATGTGTTTAGTGCCTTACGGGATCTTTCTTTATAAGAAGTTCAAATTCTTTGCCCTTTTAGTACAAGGCTTCTCCTTGTGACTTCTCTCTTTGTTACCACCCTCTTCCAAGCTATACTCATGTTTCAGAGTCTTAGTGTTTCTATATTTCAAAATGAGAAGATCAGTTGGGTGACTGTCTATAAAGATGCTCATCAGCCATATTGGCCTCTGGTTGGTTCTATTCAAATCATGGTAAAAATCAGTCACATTGCTCTGCTTATATCTCTATAGCTACATAAGCATAGTACTTTTCTTTTTCTTTTTTGCCTATTTCAGTTCTACCTTCTTCAATAAATCTCTTTCTGTGAGGACTCTTTCTCATTACCTCAGTTCTTACAACTGCTCATTATTTGAATTCACAAAACATGTATCTCTATTGTCTATAAATAATCATCCTCTTTTCCCTTTACCCAACCATACATCTCTCTATTCATCAACTCACTTGTATACTTGAGCAAATATGTCTTTGAAGGAAACATGATACAGTGGAAGGACCACACACATTGATGTTCTGTCCTCCTGGGTTTGATCCATTTCACTATGAATGTCATAATAATTGCTTTTATTATTATTATTTATTTGTAGAGATTTTACTTCAGTGAAATTTAGCTCTCTAATCTGAGAAGTTTTGGGGAAAAAAGTCTTTAGTACCAAATTAAAGTTATAATGCATGGTTGGCACATAAGCAAGAAAGTATGACCTTGATTTTGTCCCCTTTAGCTAGATAACAAATCCCTTAAAGACATAACTATAACATTTTAACTATTTGCTAATTTTGTGTCTGACACAGAGTAAACATTAAATAACTGCTAGTATATAATTTTTCAAAGTGATAATAACATTCTGCTACTGCTGCTGCTACTGCTAAGTCGCTTCAGTCGTGTCTGACTCTGTGTGACCCCATAGACGGCAGCCCACCAGGCTCCCCCATCCCTGGGATTCTCCAGGCAGGAACACTGGAGTGGGTTGCCATTTCCTTCTCCAATGCATGAAAGTGAAAAGTGAAAGTGAAGCCGTGCAGTCGTGTCCTACCCTCAGCGACCCCATGGACTGCAGCCTTCCAGGCTCCTCCGTCCATGGGATTTTCCAGGCAAGAGTACTGGAGTGGAGTGCCATTGCCTTCTCCGAACATTCTACAGAGTGCCTATTTTATTCAACAAGTGTCTTCTGGTGACTTAAGATAGTGGGCTCTGTGCTCTTCTCTGAAGACACAAAGATGAATAAGCATCTATTCATATCAGAGAAGCTTAAATTCAAGGGGAAAGACAAGTGAAGCTTGATACATTGAGAATGTTACCAAAAATGAGCACAGTGACCATACAACAAGGAAAGATCATACCTGTCTTGAAGGAAAGTGGAGACCTGGGTCGTATCAGTTGGGTCTTAATAAATGAGAAGGGATTGGCATACAGGTGAGAAGGCAGGGGCAGTTTCAGATGAAGAAATAAAATGCAAAAAATCAAGAAGGAGCATTATTTGAAGGAATTCTGTTAGTTTAGATATGATTCAGTTATGGGAAGTATGTGTTGATAAAGTTGAAAAGTTAAGAAGGAGGCTTTGCATGTCAGGCTACACACTGAAATGTATCATGTAAAATTAATCTTGGAGTAGAATCACGTGGCCAAGTAAGCCTGTGTTAGAATACTTACACTAATGACAGTATGGAAGACAGATTAGCATAGGATAATTGGCAAAGTGGAAACAAGTAAACTACAACAAAATGTTGTTCTTGAAGAAACTGAGGTGTGAGAATCTTTATCCTGAGGCCCAATTCAAGATGATGAGCTAGATAGTAGTTGGATTTTTCAAATTTCAAATTTCTAGTCCATAATGTTCACATTCTCACAAGTAGGTGATTGTCAAGAAGAATATAAATAGGAGATCGGTGGCTAAAAAAGGAACAGAATTATCCTTTTACAGTATTAGAGTAGCTCTTAATGTCGGTCTATCTAATACACATAGAGAGGAGCCATGTGAAGAAAAGGAGATTGGAATAAAGCATCTTCCAGGCAAGGAATGGAGGTATCCACCAAATGCTAAGAAGAAGCAAGGAAGAATCCTAGCCTAGATCCTTTGAGAGAACATTTCAAACTTCTAGCCTTCAGAATTTGAGACAATAATTTATGTAGTTTAGAAAAGAATGAAAGGAAGGAAGGGATGAAAGAAGGGAGGAAAAAAGGGAGAGAGGCAAGGAAGGAAGGAAAAAAATAGGCAAGTAAACAGACAACACAGAGGTGAGCACAGGACCCACAGGAGCAGAAGACGGCACCTTGGAAAAGCCAGATAAGGTTTCTTGGAAGGGGTAACGGAATGCTTAATGTTGGAGTTTGAGTAGGAATCAACTTAATGGGAAAAGTTGGAATGGAAGACCTATTCTTGGCTGAGATGAACATATGGGACCTTTGTGTTCCATGGGAAAATCATGCTCTTTAGAACTAACTCAATTCATTTCTAAATCTGAGTTAATCACTTACTATAAATGATGAAAATTTATTTACCTTCCTTCACCTCTGTTCCTTCACCTGTCATATGAAGGAAGGAACAAAAAAAGTTCTAGATGAAAGAGGAGTCATATGCAAGAAACTCAAGAATGAGAGAAGCCAAGGGGTAGTAACTGTCCAGAAAGTAGCAAGAATGTTTAATAGAATATGTCTACATCCTCTTTGATTTAAACTAGATTCTTTATCATTGTATTTGAATACATTTTTTGCGATTATTTATTTCTCTCCATCACTTTTAAAATGACATTGATAATACTTGTATAATTCTAAAAATAATGATATGAATTTTGCCTGGAGACCTAAAAAGAGTGAGGACATATACAGCTAGAATTTTCCAATATTAATAAGATGCAATGAAACTTTTACAGCATACTTGCTGGTGACCAAAAGGTCATTCCATTATACATATGTTTATTCCAGAAGCATATTTGGAAAAGCCCTGAGACTCAAATCAGTTTCATTTCCTTTCTATACTCTGAACATCTTATTTCAGCCCATATCCACACACACACAGGTAAATGCATGCTGTTTATAATGTAGCAATGTCAACATATACTAACGGAAAAGAAAAAACGAGACCACGTAAGAGGGGATACATTTTCCTAGATAAATTATAGTGAACATTTGGCTAAGGCGATCCTTTAAATTTTTTTTTTTAATTTTTGTACTGGAGTAAAACTGATTAACATTATTGTGATAGTTTCAGGTGAACAGCAAAGGGACTCAGCCATACATATACATGTATCCGTTCTACCCCAAACTCCCCTCCCATCCAAGTTGCCACATAACATTGAGCAGAGTTTCATGTGCTCTACAGTAGGTCCTTGTTGGTTATCCATTTTAAATATAGCAGTGTGTACATGTCCATCCCAAACTCCCTTACTATCCCTTGCCCCCATCCTTCCTACTTGAGAATCATAAGTTCTTTCTCTAAATCTGTGAGTCTGTTTTATAAATAAGTTTATTTGTATAATTTCTTTTTAGATTCCACATACAAAGGAATGTCATAAGTTATTTCTCTTTCTGACCTACTTCACTCAGCATGACAATTTCTAGGTCCATCCATGTTGCTGCAAATGGTCTTATTTCATTCTTTTTAGTGGCTGAGTTCCATTGTATATATGTACCAGACAGTCCTTTTTTTGTTTGTTTGTTCATTTATTAGATTCAGAGCATCTTGCCTCAGTCAGTTCCCTGTCTAAGGGACTCTACACTTGCAATGATCACCATTATGTTAAACACTTTTGGAAGCAAAGGTATGGATGGGAGACACTGGGGAGGTAAATGAAAGCAGACAGATGAAGCATATAAATTAGGTAAAGAGGGCTTAAGAGCAGTGAACTTTGTGGGTCCAGGGCAGTGCCATCCAAGAAGGTGACAGTAACCTCGTGACACCAGAGTAGCTGAGAGGAGACACATGTCTTTTTGCTCATTGACCAAGCAGCTGAACATGACGCTAAGGGGAAGGTGATGAATGAACTTCTGGTCCCAACCATTTCCACCTCACCCCAGTGCCTCCTGAAAGACTGCAAGTCAGCCTTTAATGGTAACAAGCTTATTTTTGAAAAGTCTTGAATTGAGTTTATGCTCCTAGGAGTTGTGTGCAGATGAGTTAGCAAGAGGTTTCAGGATATCTTCTTAGGGTGCTTTGGGAGGCACTGATTGCATCAAAACCTCCTAAGTAGGTGAGATCAGTATGTGCACGGCTCTAAGAAATTGTTGAGGTGTTTTAGACCTAAATTGGAGTGTCAGAGAGGCTTCAGAATAAATTATTTGACAGGGTCTCAGTTGAGATGATTAACATCTAAGATGGATGGTTCCTAGGCAAGTTTTAGTGAAGATGTATAAAATGGAAGTGATTTCTAAAATAGATAGATGTGTGCAGAATGTGTGTATGAATGACTCATTCAGTGGAATGGTAAGAATCCCAAATAACTACAAGGAATGTGTGCCTTACTACCATGCCTGACACATAAATATCACATGCTGATTTACTTTATTGGGTTGAATTATATATAATATGTAAAATTTGTATGCTATATTATTATATATATTTATATACTACATAGAAAATTTATACATGATATATTAGGAACATATTTATATATTATATAGTACATTGCATTAAATAGTATCAAAAACCCAAGTTCTTAGAAAGAGCCTGAAAGAGCTTGCTAGGGAACAGCCCACTAGTTTATAAGGGGTGCCCTTTCCCTACCACAGGCCGGCCCCTTGCCCCAGGCGAAGGTGCCTCTCAGCACCAAATATGCTATTTCTAGGGAGCTATTAGGGCTTCCTATATGAGGCCTGGTGGCTCAGAAGGTTAAGAATCTGCATGCAATGCAGGAGACTCAGGTTCGATTCCTGGGTCAGGAAGATCCCCTGGGGAAGGGAATGGCAACCCACTCCAGTATTCTTGCCTGGAGAATTCCTTGCACAGCGGAGCCTGGAGGACTGCAATCCATGGGGTCTCAAAGAGTTGGATATGACTGAGTGACTAACATTTTCACTTTCATATAGTCACCTCAGTCCTCTTTGGCTTCCCTGGTGGCTCAGATGGTAAACAGTATGCTTGCAATGTAGAAGACCCCAGTTTGATCCCTGAGAGGGAATGGCTACCCACTCCAGTATTCTTGCCCGGAGAATCCCATGGACAGAGGAGTCTGGCAGGCCACAGTCTATAAGGTCGCAAAGAGTCAGATAGGACTGAGCAACTTTCACTCTCAGGGAGCTATTATTAATTTTTAAGTGAGAAAATAAGCTCCCAAGTTGAAAATCTATGATGATCAGAACCAAAGGGAGAGGAGGAATCAGGGCTAACTGTAGGGAGCTTCTGCTATTGGCTGACCCTGTTGGGTAATGACCTCACTGCTCCAGATTGCTCTCACCTATTCTGCCTCAGATTACTTTACAACCTTGTTTCACATTATATATTCTGAAATTCCACGAAGGCAATTAGGAAGAAAAGTTCTAGGAAGTGGTAGAAACTGAAGAGACTGTGGACAATCTTATTAAAGTTTTCACAATCAAATTATTTTCCTTTCTGATAGCACACACACACACACACACGCATATTTCATCTATACTCAGGAGTTTTAATATGGATCTAGATGCTACAGTCATGACATATATAGTACCTTTTAAAAATGTGAATGATGAAAGGGTTATGGCATAAGTCACTATAAAACAGCCATGATCAATTAAAAAGCAATCTGATTACTTTTTTACACTATTTGGTCTATTTTTAATTCTAATTTCTAATGTTTTCTTTCAAGGAAGCTTACAAGTTCGCTCCCAGCTAAACAAGGAAGAAACCCATGTATTCACCATCAATACAGAGAACTTTGCCAACAGAAGACTGCATCACTTGAAGATTAACAGAGAGGGCAGAGGGCTTACCATTCAGGTACCTTACTTCCCTTCTTCTCATTCCAGCAAATGTACCTTGGGTGCTCAATACAAGTTTTCTGAATTTCACCCCCAAGCCAAGTGAGCAGCCGAGCTCTGGGGATGCATACTAATCATACTCAGCCCCAGCCTTTGGAAAACTAGAATAGGGGTCCTCAGGACACACCCTGCTTTCCAGAAGCATCTCTCGAAACCTTGCAAGAAATGCCAATTCTTGGGTCCTATGTCAGATCTACTTAATCTGAAGCTTTTTTTCAAGAAGGGGGCAGCAGATGATGCTGCTGCATGTTCAGTTTTGACAACCTCTGAACTGTGGCATAATGAGGAAGACAAGCAAGGAAGAAATCACAAGTGGTCAGCGAGGACTATGGGGGAAGTGTGGATAGGTGAAGCAAGAGCATGGAGGAGGGCACCCACCTCATCTGGGCATCAGTTCAGTTCACCCTGAACAAGGAGGGGATGTTAGGATCACTGACCCTCCACTCAGTCAAAAATGAGTATAATTTATAGACGGCCTCCCCTGTCTGCAGTTTCCTAACTGACACACACAAATACACACACACTCACCTATTCCAGTTCCCTCTCAAACTCTACTCAGGCCACTCGATGCATCCTTGCTCTTTCCAG
This sequence comes from Bos indicus x Bos taurus, assembly GCF_003369695.1. Classification (NCBI taxonomy): domain Eukaryota; kingdom Metazoa; phylum Chordata; class Mammalia; order Artiodactyla; family Bovidae; genus Bos; species Bos indicus x Bos taurus. The sequence goes on from NC_040077.1 coordinate 76,779,114, forward strand.
AGCTCTTGAATTCACTAGAGTTTGCTTTGCCTAGAATCCAGTTGTTCATATATCTGCATCGCTACCTGTTACTTGTACTTCCTTTGGAACACCCCTCAAAAATTGACTCAGGGACCCTGTCTCCAGTCTCCTTATGTAATATAGCAACCCATCTCCTTGACTTCAATCCTAAACCACTTAAATGGTTCTAGCAATCAATAAAAATTATCTATTTATTTAATAGATAAGTCCCTTCTCCCTCCTCTAGAATGTAAGCTTCATGAAGACAGGGATTCTTGTTTGTTTACATTACCATGGGACCCCAGTTTGTCAAGCAGTATCTCACATACAGAAGGCCTTTAATAAATATTTTTGAACTAAATAAATTAATCCCACATGGCTTGTATGTTCTAAGTTGCTTCAGCCATGTCTGACTCTTTGCAACCCCATGGACCATAACATGTCAGACTCTTCTGTCCATGGGATTCTCCAGGCAAGCATACTGGAGCGGGTTGCCATTTCTTTCTTGGCTTGTATGGAGAAGATTAAATTGGACCTGGGAGAGAGGAAGAGAAACCACTGGATTTTAGGCAGGGGAAGTAGCATGGGTAGATTTCCATTTCCAGGGGCTCACTGTGATCTCTCTATGGAAATACACATTTGGGAGTGATGAGATATGGGACAGAGACCAGACCACAGCAAAGACAAGGACTTCAACTACTGTGGTGGGGAAGTCAAGGAGAGAAGGACTTGAGAAAAATCTGGACGGAACATTGGTAACCTTGGGTGACCCTCTGGATATGGATGATGAGTCAAGACTCAAGTCAAGACTGACTGTTCATTTTCTTGATTGGGTGGAAGTTCATGAATAATTGGCAAATATAGGAGACAAATCACAATCCTTGAGTGATTATAATTTAATAGCATTGACTGTAGCATTGACTCTTAAAATAAGTGGTAAAGGTCTTTGGATTGAGGTCAGACTAGAAGATAGAGATGAAATGATGATTTCTTGTTGGAAGATGTCTTGAATGAGGCTGTGGTGAGACACCTGGGGTGCATGCTGGTGGGCATTTGTATAAATGGCTCTTTCTCTTTTTCTATTTCCTGTCTTCTTTTCCATCAATGAAAACACAAACAGAGAGGTGAGAGAACAATGGGATATTCCCTCTTCTCCATCTAGATTTCCCACCAGCCAAATTAATAGCCAATGATAAGCACAAGCAGTGGTTGAAGCACAATCAGTGGAAGATGTAGCATTTCAAAAGCACAAAAATAGCAGAAAGAAATGGAGGCAGAGACCTATTTTGTTTTTTAAATTTAAATCAATTTGTTAAAACAGTCACATAACATAGTTGTCTCTGTGACACTCCCACTCCCCCCCCCCTCCCCCTGCATCTTATTTCTTCTCCTTCCTCCCCACTTAGAAAAGCCCTAGGGAATTCTCTGGCCTTCCAGTGGTTGAACTCTGGGCTTTCACTGCCAAGGGCATGGGTTCAATCCCTGGTCAGGGAACTATGATCCCATATGGCTCTGGGTAGCCAAATTAAAACAATAACAAAACCCCCAAACAAACAAAAGCAATGGGGAAAATAAAAGAACAAACTGTTTACTGAAAACAGAAAAGGATAAGCTACTGCCTGGTCTCAGGCATTATTCAGAAGCAGTTATAAGGAGAGGGTAGATGGTTATCGCTATGCTCAGCCAGCCAGAGGCCTCCAGTGGGTAAGAACACATTCTCCTACCACCTCGGGACCTTGAGTTATTGAACCTTCTCCTCTCTGCTCTATGTGACTTTGGAAGGAATCTGTAGGGACTGGGCTACAGCCAAGAGTAAGAAACCCTGGTAATAATTTGAGAATTGTAATTTGACCAGTGGTTTTAAAAGCACATGTGCCCCCATGGTGGTTGAGGTAGACTTCAGTGCCTCTCTTTAAAATATATTAATGACATTAAACAAATTAAACCTGTTTACCAAAATGCCAGCACAACTACCAGCTGTAAAGATGGAGGGAGCCCGACATTTTGAAAGCATGGAATCAATGACTTCCTTTGAGAGTTGAAGATTCTGAGATTAAGAGAGGGATCCCTAGTTCGGGACAGACTTATGTGTGAATTCCTGCTCCATCTCCTATAAGATCTTAGATTTGCTATTCACCTTTCTGAGGCTCAGTCTATTTAGCTATTAAAAAAAAGTTTGAATGTTATGGGGATTGGCTGGGGTACAAATGCAGCTGAATTCAGTCAGTTCTGGTAACCATTATAGGAAAGCAAGAACATAACTAAAGGACCAAGCATGAAGCCTGGTGTCTAGGGCTTACTCAAAAGAAAAAGGTTTGTTCAATTTCCTTCCTTTTCCTATCTCTTTTAATCTCATTTAATGACTTGACAAGGCCACTGCTATCCTCAGTTCTAAGATCAACAAAGCTACTTTACCAGCTGAGCCACCAGGGAAGCCCTTCTCCAGGCCAGATTACAAATTTTAGGCATCTAAGCTTGAAAAGATTGTGATACTTCACTCTCTCACCACCTCACCAAGAGTAATTAAAAAGAAAAACAACACTAAAACATAGAATGAACATAAAGAAGTATAACAAAACAATGTATTTCTCACTGAAGACTTCAATGATTGCCTAGCCCCTATCATAAAGTCGATGTCCTCGAAATAAATGTTTATGGTAACTACCCACTCCCCTCCACCCCTGGCCTTTTGCCTTTGCTCTGTGCATTTGCTAAGCTTTTCAAATAGGTAACCCAGCACCTGAGCCAGTACTAGGGGTGCCCCCATGTGCACTCACTCCACTTAAGGACTGGAATCCATTCCCAAAGTATCCCAAGCCTTCTTTGACTCATTGTACCTTTGTCTCCATACCTTATCTAATACTTAAACAAGTACGTCATGAGAAACGCTGGGCTGGAGGAAGCACAACCCGGAATCAAGATTGCTGGGAGAAATATCAATAACCTCAGATATATAGATGACACCACCCTTATGGCAGAAAGTGAAGAAGAACTAAAGAGCCTCTTGATGAAAGTGAAAGAGGAGAGTGAAAAAATTGGCTTAAAGCTCAACATTCAGAAAACTAAGATCATAGCATCCAGTCCCATCACTTCATGGGAAATAGATGGGGAAACAGGGGAAACAGCAGCTGACTTTATTTTTTTGGGCTCCAAAATTACTGCAGATGGTGATTACAGCCATGAAATTAAAAGACACTTGCTCCTTGGAAGGAAAGTTATGACAAACCTAGACAGCATATTAAAAAGCAGAGACATTTCTTTGTCAACAAAGGTCCATCTAGTCAAGGCTATGATTTTTCCAGTAGTCATGTGAGAGTTGGACTATAAAGAAATCTGAGCACTGAAGAATTGATGCTTTTGAACTGTGGTGTTGGAAAAGACCCTTGAGAGTCCCTTGGACTGCAAGGAGATCCAAACAGTCCATCCTAAAGAAGATCAGTCCTGGGTGTTCATTGGAAGGACTGATGTTGAAGCTGAAGCTCCAGTACTTTGGCCACCTGATGGGAAGAGCTGACTCATTTGAAAAGATCCTGATGCTGGGAAAGACTGAGGGCAGGAGAAGAGGGGGACGACAGAGGATGAGATTGTTGTATGGCATCACCGACTCAATGGACATGAGTTTGGGTGGACTCCAGCAGTTTGTGATGGATAAGGAGGCCTGGTGTGCTGTGGCTCCTGAGGTCGCAAGGAGTCGGACAGGACTGAGCAACTGAACTGAACCGAACTGAAACAAAATAATTGAGTGTCATTCACCTCCTTCTCACCCTTGTTTATCATCTGATTAAAGTGGAAAGGACCAGGTAAGTTCCCATAAAGGATAACAGTAGATCAGGAATGACTCCTGTACTAGAACAATTAGGTCTTCTACACAATGTGACAATGTTGAGGGAATCACTTGATCTTTGAAGCCTGGAGAAGAAGTTAGAGTCAGAAGCTAAAGAAATCTCAGCTCAGCCTTTAGTTCTAAGAATCCTACTGCTCTCTTCTCAGCAGGAAATTCCCACTCACTTTGGCCTCCTCTCCAACCTAAGTAACAAATCATGAGAGGAGGAACCCTGCCCCCTGCTGAAAGGGGCAATTCCAGAGAACAGGTGAGAGTTCTGAGATAAGGCAGGGAGAAAACTCCTTCAAGGCAGGACTGAATCGGAGCATTAAAAGATTACAGATGGGGACCACGCGTATGAAAATCCCTGTGTTGTATGTAAGATGTAGAGGCTACCAGGGCAGCCAGAGGCATCCTGGTGATGCACTGGATGCTCCATAGCCCACAAGATAGAAAGAGAATCAACACAGGATATCTATTTATTCATTCAGCAAACATCTGTTTGGAGTTACTTTTCCAGTTATTGTAATAGGCCATATAGAAAACATGTATCAATAAAATGTCCACATCTTCAAAGAGCCAATAGCTTAGTGGAGAAAAATGAGATGGGGAGAGCACACAGATCATTACAATTGTAGTTCACTCATTAAATCCTGTCCGATTATTTGTAGCCCCACAAGTTGCAGCACACCAGGCTTCCTGTCCTTCACCTTCTCCTGGAGTTTGCTCAAACTGGTATCCACTGAGTTAATGATACCGTCTAATGAAATCCTCCTCTGTCATCTCCTTCTCTTGCCCTCAATCTTTCCCAGTATCAGGGTGTTTTCCAATGAGTCAGCTCTTCCCATCAGGTGGCCAAAGTATTGGAGCTTAAGCATCAGTCCTTTCAATGCATATTCAGGGTTGATTTTCTCTAGAGTTGAATGGTTTGATCTCCTTGCTGTCATTACAATACAGCATCTTAAATGCAAGGTTAGAGGTCGGGGGGCAGGTACCATGAGAACAGAGAATAGGATCAATTAATCTAACTAAAGCTTCAAGGAGAGCTTCCTAGAGGAGATGAACTCTGGGAGCATGGGAGAACTTAGAAAAGTGTCTGGCACAGAGTAGATACTCAAATGGTTATTGAATGAATTTTGTAGAAATTCAGAAATAAGAACATACAGTGATTGTCTACCAGCTGCTCATACATCTAGAGAGGCATGGACAAGTAAAGTAAATGCCATACTGTGTGGTTGGCAGGCCATGTGACAAGGAGTCCCTGCTATGTAATGCTGTGTGGCATTGGCCAAAGTTGTGATCTCTGTGACATCATTTCCACCATCTGTACTAGAGGGATAATAATGTCTATTTCACAGTATTCTAGGTAAGAATGCATTTTGAAAGATACTTTAGTATGATGTCTCATACATACCAAGTGTTCAATAAACAACAAGTATTATTAAAGCATATTTCCATGTATGAAAAAGGAATAAAGCCTACAATCACATACTACAAGTCATAGCCACTTATTTTTTTCACAGCAGAAACTACTTCAGGACCCAGAGGTTCCTGGAGGAGGGTCTGTCTGGGCTGGAGTGGGTGCAGAAGGAGGGTCCAGCAGTAGGAGCTAGGGATACCAGGCTCCCAGTCAGCTGCTCCCCAAAGGCAACCCTGGGACAGGCACACAGCTGAAGGGGTCTTAGTCTTCTCTTCCTACAGATGAGCTGTGACAGACCCTGGAAAAAATGGTAGGCTTTGACTAGAAAGAAAAACCTAGGGATGGATGGGGACCCATGCCTTGAAATGGAGAGAATAAAGAGACGGAACTGGAATTAACGTGTGTGGAAAGGAAGGTTCCCTAAAGGATGATCTCAGAAATAAAGTTCCAAAGAATCCCCCTGGTGGCTTTTATTCACCTGCAAAATGGAATTATCAGCTGCTCATGCTGGTGGCAGCTGTTCAGCTAGTCTCCCCTTCCCAGACTCAAACCTTTTGTCAAACTGAAATATATTCTCTTAGGAAAATCCCCCAGGGCACACCTGACTAAGGCCAGGTCAGTTGGAGCAAAGGAGGAGGTAAAGGTTTTAAGGACCAAATGGGGAGGAGGGAGAGTTGGAAATGAAAACCTGCTTTCCTCTTCTTGTTAATCCTGCAGGGTCCTTCCTAAAAGGCTTCATTTGTTTGCTTCTTTGCAGCAAAGAATTTGGTGAGAAAATCTCAGTGGGGAGATAAATACCTGTCAAAAGCTGTACAGAATTTCCCAGGGAGAAGACTTGTGTGAAAGCCTTTATTTCACCAATAAAGAAAGAAAGGGTTATTTTATGTGCATTGTGGGAGAATTAGTGAGACATTTCTCATTTCTCCAGGGAGAAAAATCCCAGAGAGGTGTCTGCCCTGCCTGTGTTTTCCAGCTATTTTCAGACAGGAGTGTTTTACGCCTTGGATGTGAGGACCTCTGCTGATGCCTCTTCTGTTTTCTGTTTTCTTGCAGATGGATCAACAACTCCGACTCAGTTATAACTTCTCCCCAGAAGTCGAGTTCAGGGCTATGAGGTCCCTCACCTTGGGCAAAGTCACAGGTTTGCTCTTCTAGTCCATGTCTTTCTGGCCTTGATAAAATAAATAATAAATAACTTTCTTCAGGGAAAAGCAACAAGATCTAGATAATATCCAACACGTAGGACCAAGAGTCCTGTGGAGACAGGAAAGCGTGTGTGGAGGGAGCAGAAACCAGCATTTACATCTACTTTATAGAATCTTGAGTAACATAAATGAACAGAGCAATTCACTAAAATAATTATTTTTTACTTAATTTCTATTTACAATGTTTACTCAATTTTTTTAGTTAAATTCACATAAATTTCACTTAAAGAAATTAAGGATTTACAACCCAATTATTTAACTCTATAAATCCTTAATCTCTTTCCTAATTCATCAAAAATTCAAAAGATTGTCCTACGACAATAATGGATGCTTTTTTTTATTCTACAGGGAGTTCTGTCAATTTTCATTTTATATGAAATGATGACTTTTATCAGGTGTAAGCAAGATTGAAATTTTTGTATCTTCTTGATGAACGTTTTTTCACACTGAAGTAATATTTTTTAATTTTAATGTCTCTGTACTTTAGTTTGTCTGTTATTAATATAGCTAATTCAGTTGTGCTTTAGTTAGTATTTGCCTGGCTTATGGTTTATCATTTTCCTTATTTTCCCTTTCAGTCTTTTTTTTCTTTGTTTTTTTTTGAGCCTTATATAGGATCTTGTGGAGAGTAGACAAACAAATATTGCATTTTCATTCAATCTGGCCATCTTCTGTTTTATAAATTGGCAAATGTAAGCCCCTGTGCATTTTTGGGTTCTTTGGGTGGTTGGGTTTGTTTCTGCCTCTTTATTTTCTAATTGCTCAACTTTTCCTGTGATTCTAGCATGTTCTTTTCTATTCTCTCAGTCACAACACAGTGCAGAAAACATTCATAACTGGAAACATTTTAAGCAGGAATGTATTTAACTCAGGAAATAACTTGCTTACAAAATTGTGACAGCACTTATAGAGTGCATTCCTGTTAGTCTTTTTGAGTGACTCCCCAGCAGTTCTGAGCTGATGAATGGGAAGCCCTTAACTACCAAGCAGTCACTGATGCAGTGCTGTGTGTTAGCATCCAATAGGTGGAAAACTCCTTTAAAATGGCGGCAGAGAAAAGACTTCAAGTTACCATGACTTTGCTGGCCAGTAGAAAAAGCTGAAAAGGCAGAAAAAATGACTCCTGTCCCACTACAGCCTTCCAGATCCATACATTGTATCTAGTTTCCAGAACATAATGTGCATCCAGAAATCTATCTGCTATTAGGTCTGGAAAATGTCAGTTTTACCTTCCAAAATGACAGTTGAATGAGCCAATCAACACTGACCAACTTGTAGGTTGAATTTTATGTTTATTTCTTATTCTATTTCCCCTCCTACTAATAATAATTATTACTTTATATAGACACTGCTTTTTTGACTTACCAGTGTAGTCATTAATTTGTTGTTCCAAAACCTTTTACTTTCTGCCAGATTTAATTTCCTTCTTTCTGATGTAAATTCTTTTGAATTTTTTTCTGTATAAGTGGTCCTTTATCTGAAAATAAGTCTTTCATTTTACACCTTTATTCCTGGAAGACAATTTTGCTAGACATGTAATTCAACATTGAAGGACATCTTTCCCTTATATCTTAAGGATTTATTCGTGGGTGTGATGGACCCGCTCACACTGGCTCATAAGAACCTGTTATACATATCCCTGCGCAATTCTGCATGTGGTGATTTCACAATGGTAGTTTGAAATTGGCCAACCTAGGAGTTTCTATTCCATGTATCTCAGAAATGCTACAAATCAGGGTCCTTGGGGTCCTTGGCAGCCAGGTTAAACCCTCACCAGCACATCACTGGACTCTACTCTTCCATCATCTGATGTGACTGTTGAAAAGCTGGCTGTCAGTCTGTCCTGTCTTTGAAAATACACTGACCACCCCCACACCCAACACCCTAAACCTATTTTTAAGGTCATTTCTTTAAATTTGGTGTTTGATAGTTTTATTACCATATGTCTGATTGTAGACTTCTATTTAATTCTCTTAGTTGATATGTTTATGTTTCTTGTATTTCTTCATTAGTTTCTGTGTATCTAGTTCATATGTATTATTCATATGTATCTATTCATTAGCTCTCAAAAATTCTCAGCATCTCTTTAATGCTTCTTTCTTATTCTCTCTACTCAATTAGCTTTGACCTGCACTAGATAAACCTCAGACTTATTCTTTTTTCTGTTAGGTGATTTTATTTTTCTTGTCCATTTTCACTGGTTTCAATGTGAATATTTTAAGTTGACTATCTTCACTTAGTAACAGGTCGAGGCCAGGACTCCTGTTCTTCAAGATGATTCCGGTACTCTCCTGGATGCAAACTTAATGTTGGCTGATGACTTACTGTCTTGGTTTTGCGTTTCTTTCCCCTAAAATCTTCCCCAAGCTTAGGATCCTTCTTTGTTTCCTGTAGCTTAACAAAATATTAAAAATGTGTTGTTTGGTTTTAATGAAGCAGAATTACTTTTTTGAGTATCTAGTATATTACATGTCCCCTCATACCTAAATTTATCTTGAGCCACTGAATCCACATTTCAGAAGAATTTTGAGAGGAGAGATTCCTAGGGTTGTAGGCTCACCAAGCTTGGGCTGTTTTTGTGTTACCTGCTTTGCAATGGCAGCTCTAAAAACATCCTCTTATTTAAAATTTCTTTCCGTTAATCTTGACACTGTGTATGACATTCCTATGGCATTTTTGTCTTTTGAACTAAACCCCTAATATGTAAGACTTAAAGGAAGAAAATTTAAAGCGAGTTACTAAATTACTGTACCTTGTACTAAATTATCTTGCTGGGTGGCTCAGTGGGTAAGAATCTGTCTGCCAGTGCAGAAGATGAAGGAGATGTGGGTTCAATCCCTAGGTTGGGAAGATCCCTTGCAGTAGGAAACAGCAACCCACTCCATTATTCTTGCTTGAGAAATTCCATGAACAAAGGAGCCTGGTGGGCTACAGTCCCTGTGGTGGCAAAGAGTTGGCCATGACTGAGCAACTGAGCACGCACTAAATTATTGCGGGCCAGCTTGTCATTTTGTTTTAGAAAAGATTAGGTTATTGTTGAGGAAGAGTATCCAATAAAATGTCTTCACTGGACCAAGTGTGGAAAACCCCTGCCTGCCCACCTTTCTTCCCATCCAAATGGCTACAAGTAGAGCAGAGCATTTGGATCCATAATTAACCTCCATACTTCTGGTCTTTGAAAGGTCTGTATCTAGAGGTGAGAGAAGATGATATGAACATTAGGTTCATTATTAAGAAGGGACATCTGTCCTGCAGACCTTTTGAAAGGAAGTCTCATGCATCAGAAAGAACTTGGAGTAGGAATATTTGCTGTAGGTAGGGATGGTGCAGAAATGGGTATGTAGTATTTATAACAAATGCAACCCTACTCCACAACTTTAGAAATGTCTAGCATTGTGTTGGACATTTTCAAATCTAAAACAAGTATTTGCAGGCATTTTTTCATAGTATATACCAAAGGCAAGTAAGTATAGCAAATCTGTTCCAGTTTTCCTCAGTAATAGCATTCCATTGTAAAGCAACTCATGTATTCATTTTCTTTCTTTAAGAGAAAGGGCAAATTCATCATTCTAGAAGGTATTTATTTAGCACCAATGATGGTTCTACATGATATGTGCTATATAGATAACAAGATGAGTAAGCATGTCTTTCCTGAAAATTCCTGTGATATAGAGGAAAATAGAAGACGTAATCATTGACGTTAAAATTGCATTGTGTGTGTTTACCCCTGGTAAATCATGGGCTGTTGTTAGCTTTGTTCCTTTGTTTACTGACATTCTTTGACTTTTAAGAAAAAAAACTTCTTGTTTCTGGTCTATTACATGAATAGATTGAAGGGAAAATAGCATTAAAAAGAAAAAAAATCTGTTTATTTAGGGAAGTCACCCTTTTGAACAAGATCATCTTTTTGAAAAATTACTGAACTCTTTAGAAATATAGAACTGCATTCCTTAGATTCAGATAGTGTGAATTACCTGTATGTTTCTATGTCTATCCAATTTAGCATTGGTGCAGGAACATTCAGTCAGATTTAGAAATTTAGTAAGTATGAAACTTCTAAAAGGAACTGTACATTTTTTGTTTGCTTTTTATTTTTGTTTTATGTTTTTTAGTCCTGGTTTCTCTTAATTTACTGTTCCAGAGTATATAATTAAATTTAATGGCAAAGTTTATATATATATATATATATATATATATAGCATTGAAGCTAAAAATGAATGAACTTATTATTATCATTATTATTATTTTCTTCCTGAGTGGAGACTCTTACTATACTGCAGATTTAAGAAGCCATTACTTTTTAAAATATAGAAACATCTTCAAGCTTATATGGAAAGGAATTGTATACTGTTTTTAAACTGTAGCTGCCAGATTCCACATAGACATTCAAATGCTAATTGCACTCAGGGCATACTTACAAGATTATTCATTTATCAATTTCTTTTGCCTACTTGCCAGTTTGGTAGGCTAAACCTCACAGTTGGCAGAGACATTATTCTTCTGCTTTGATGCCTGTTTGCCCAGGTAGCTTCAAAATTCACTTGGCCTTAAGAAGCCATGTAGAAATTGGAAGAATTCCTTCTCAATCTGCAAAAGTCCAGTTAATCTAGGAATTGCAGGGCTAGCTGTGAGTACTTGCCTGTGCTTTGAGCTTGTCCATATGAAGTGAATTCTGATTGTGTCTGGAGAACAGGATTCTTTGACTCTCCCAAATCCCTCAGTTTTGAACATCACACCTACTGTGTTTTCTGCAATATCAGAGCATTGTTGTCTGAATTTGTGATTGTGCTCACGTTAAATCATTTCTCAAGCATTTTGTAGGTGGAGTTATGGCTGCCATTTTTAGACAATGCAGCAAAATTTATGCATATAAAGGAAAGGTGGCTATTTCAAAGTACTTGTTTTGTAAGACTGTACTCTTTTTTTTTTTAAATTTTCTAAATAGTTGGGCCCTCCATCTGATTCAAAACTGGTGCAAATGATATTAAATTTAAAAGCAAAATTACAGAGTGAAGCATGCGCAGCTTTTTAGAGACTAACTCATGTTTGGCTTTCTTACTGTTGTATGACCATTGTGAAGTGTCAAATCTGTCTATAGTCCCTTGTCAGTAAAATGAGGATGGTAGCATTTAATTCATAGATTTAAGTAAGCATTCCATAAGACACTATATACAAAGTATTTGAAGTATTTGATATTTAGCACATGCTCCATACATGTTAGAATCTTTTGATTTTTGAAGATCATGGCAAAATAGAGGATAACTGTGTTTTGCTTTGTTTCTAGTTTTATTTTAATGAGTCTAGAAAAGTTGTTATAAAGGTAACTTCCAAAATGGACTCAAATGCGTTCTAAAAGAGCAATTCTGAACCATGGTGAGCCTTGAAGATGGGAGTGAGTTAAGACTGTTTTAATGGTATATCAGCTTTAACCAGTTTAAATAGTGACTGTAAGATAATTGGTGAAAATGGAAGCTTCAGAGTGTAAGTTTTGCTTCAGGCACAGCTGGGTTCAGGAGTTCAAATGTGACTGTGATGCAGCCTTTATCTATCTGTCTGTCTGTTCTCTTTCCACCTCTTACCCTCTTTACCTCTCTATGGGGCTTTATTCTCAGGCAGAATTTCAATGGTAACAAAAGTTGAATCAGCAGTTCCATGCTTCATGACTATTATTTCAACAGCCCTGGTGGAAAGAAAGCCTCTCCTTTCTAAAATTTCCAGAAAAAATTCTGGATTGAATCTCAAAGGAGCAATTTGTGTCAAGTGACAGTTGCAAATGATGACAGTGTCCAAGGGATTGGGAATGCACTGGGTGTTCGTGATCGGATTATGCACCCGACTGTGCTCTGGATGGGTGAAGGGTTCAGGTCAATATCAACCACGCATATTAAGAACAAGGAGATGCTTATTTCTCAAAAGGAAGCCAAAGTATTCTTGCTAGAGAGGAGGAATCAAGAATAATCCAGTAATAGCATTGGTTTCTTCATCCACATTCTGCTACCTCTTTTCACCAGGAGAGATAGACTTGGAGTTGTGCATAATTTGGGAACTGCATTGTGTTTGTATACATCAAACAACAGTCCAAGTGTGTTGCAACAATCCCAGTGTGTTGCAACAAAAAAAGAATAGTTGAGAGTCCCTCTTTTAAGAAATGCTTGTTATCTTCTTTGTAACAAGTTTGTAGCTTTCAAAGAGACTCCTGGAAAAAATTATTTCATTTTGAAAGCATAGGTTTATTAAATAATATTTCACTTTGTTTTTGGCCATTCCTAGTTCTTTAGCCTGGAGAAGGAAATGGCAACCCACTCCAGTATTCTTGCCTGGAGAATCCCAGGTACGGGGGAGCCTGATGGGCTGCCATCTATGGGGTCGCACAGAGTCAGACACGACTGAAGCGACTTAGCAGCGGCAGCAGCAGCAGTTCTTTAGCAAATATAAAGATCTCCAAACCACAGCCCCTCCAAAGCACAGTCCTTCCTGATTCAAATTCTGATATTGTGGGTAATTGTCTCATATTATATCCAAAATTTGGTTAATGATAGTTTCCCCAAGAAAGAAAAAAATTCAGGTTAATCTAATCTGAACTCTCTGTGAATGAAGTGTTTTAAAAGATCTAGAAATATCATATTTCAGTAATCATTCCAACTTCCTAAATACCCATCTTATTCTTTCTAACTTAAAGATAACCAACACTGAATCACAGCTGGGCTGCAGGGGATTTGTTTCTGTTTCTTTTAAAAATAATGAACTTCACTTTTATTCATGGAATATGAAGAAAATATGGGATATGCAATAGATGATTTAGTTCACCTCATGGAACAGGAATGTGTGTTATCTCCTGATTGAAAAATGTAATTTTATTTTACATTTTAAAGGAATGAGTGCATGATCAGAACCCAGACCTACTGCATGCTTGTCTTTCTTTGTAAAAGTCAAGTGCATTTTTTTATAAAAGCAAAATCCAAACTTTATATGTCTTTTAACAAACTTTATATGTCTTCTCTTGACTGTGTTAACAAAGGCTATTTTGTGCGGTTTACCAGAATCCAATGACATGACTGTTATATAAAGAGTAATAATAATAATAATAATAACATTGCTTATTATTACTTAATAATGCTCTGCTCTGTGCTAGATCTAAACTCTTATGTCTTATTTTTACCTTATTTTTAATTGAAGTGTGGGCTTTCCTGATGGCTCATCAGGTAAAGAACCTGTCTGCAATGTCTCAAATGCAGGAGACCCGAGTTTGATCCCTGGGTTGGGAAGATTCCCTGGAGAAGAGAATGTCAACCTACTCCAGTATTCTTGCCCAGATAGTCCCATGGAAAAGAGGAGCCTGGAAGGCAACAGTTCATGGGGTCACAAAGAGTTGGACATGACTGAGTGACTAACACTTTAACTGAAGTATAGTTAATTTAGCATTGTGATAGTTTCAGGTGTACAGCAAAGTTACTCCATTATACACACATACACACACACACACATATATATATACACACACAAACATATATATATATATATGTATAATACATATTATTTTTCAGATTCTTTTCTATTAGAGTTTATTACAAGATATTGAATATAGTTCCCTATGCTACACAGTAGGTCCTTGTTATTTATTTATTTTATATATTATATCTATTAATCTCAAATTTGAAATTCATCCTTCCCCCCTGTTTCACCTTTGGTAACAATATGTTTGTTTTCTATGTTGGTGAGTCTATTTCTGTTTTATAAAAAGTTCACTCATATCAATTTTTTTTAAGATTCCACATGTAAGTGATATCACATATATTTATTCTTCTCTGATTTACTTCACTTAGTAAGATCATCTCAGGTCCCATCCATGTTGCTGCAGATGGCATTATTTCATTCTTTTTTTATGGCTGAGTAATATTCTATTGTAGGCTTCCCTGGTGGCTCAGTGATAAATAATCTGGCTGCCAATGCAGGAGATGTGGGTTTGATTCCTGGGTCTGGAAGATCCCCTGGAGAAGGAAATGGCAACCCACTTCAGTATTCTTGCCTGGAGAATCCCATGGATGGAGGATCCTGGTGGGCTGTAGTTCATGGGGTTGCAAAGGGTCAGACCTGACTTAGAGACTGCTGCTGCTGCTGCTGCTGCTAAGTCATGTCAGTCGTGTCTGACTCTGTGCGACCCCATAGACGGCAGCCCACCAGGCTCCTCCATCCCTGGGATTCTTCAGGCAAGAACACTGGAGTGGGTTGCCATTTCCTTTTCCAGTGCACGAAAGTGAAAAGTGAAAGTGAAGTCACTCAGTCGTGTCCGACTCTTAGCAAAGGACTATAACCTACCAGGCTCCTCTGTCCATGGGGACTTAGAGACTAAATGACAACAAAAATAAATATTTCATTGTAAATATATGTACTGCACCTTCTTTATCCATTCATTTGACCATGGACACTTAGATTGCTAAGCTCTTATGTTAACTAATTTTCTCTCCTCCAAAACCCAAGAAGATAAGTACTATTATTACTCATATATTATAGATGAGGAAAATGTGTCACAGAGGTTAAGTGACTTGTCTAGTGTCACAAAAGCAGCCAGGGGTGGACTTGGCATGTAAAGTCATACATTGAGATCTGGATCTGGCACTCCCAATCAGTCCTGCCCTATTTTGGTTTTTAAGAAATAACATGAGACAATCCAGATTAACAAAACAAAACAAAACAAAACACACTCTGTTTTCTGTTGAGGGCTCCTAAATTAAAGCCTTGTATCCCTAGCCTTAGCCATGATGGGCTTAAAAGTAGACTCTAGGGCCAGGCTTTAATTCTGGAGGGGGAATAGCATATTTATTGTAGGTAAGGTTTTGGAATCCACCCTCGATTCCAATCAAAGTCTAATACTGACTAATTGACCTGGACAAATAACTTAATTCTCTGAGCTTTACTTTTCTCAATTGGAATGTAGGTATTTATTATAATAATGTCTGTTACTATTTGGAAGACTCAGTGGTAATGTGGCTAATATGATGCCTGGCATAATGGAAACTCATTAAATGTTTGCAGTAACAGTAATAAGTGCATAAGAAGTCATCCCATCTGACCCAAATACTTTTCTCTCAAGAATGACCTTGGACTCTAATGTCTTCCAGACCTCAAGCTAGGCACTATTGATACAGAAAGTAAAGAACAGTCTGTACCCTCAAGGAACTCACAATCTAGTGAGAAAATAGACCAGTAAGCAGACAAGTAAGCTCAGAGTGACCTGTGTGGTATGCTAGAGGGAGAAGGGACATTGAAACTTCCTTGGAGGAAGTGAAATCTAAGTTGAGAATGAACAGAGAAGGGACCCAGGTGAGTTCTACCTGGGTGATCAAAAGATAAATAAAAGTGGCATCTCTGGACACAGGAGCTGAGAATCAGAGTGCAAGAGGACAAATGATGGGGCCAAGAGAGGTGAGCAAGAACCAGAACACCGTGAGTCTCACAAGCCATATTAAGAGTCTAGGTTTTATCCTGAGAATGGTAGGGACTGACTCTAAAAAGCTGTAAGTCAGAAAGTGGGGGCTAGTCTGACTTTTAAGGATGTTGCCAACCCCCTCCACCCCTCCCCACTCTCAGCATGAGGTAACCATGGAGTTCCAAAGAGAGGACCTGAATCTTATTTATGATTTTATCCTTCTTGCTACCATATTTACAGGCACATATTAAGTGTTCACAATGTTTTTTTTAATTATTTTTTAAAAAATTTGTTGAAATATACATGACTTACAATATTATGTTAATTTCTGCTATAAAGAACAGTGGTTCAGTTATATATATGTATATATACATTATTTTTTTCATATTTTTTCCATTATTATTTGTAATAGAATATTGAATATAGTTTTTTGTGCTATATAGTAGCAAGGGCCATGTTTATCATTTTCTTTATAAAAGCTTGCATCTGCTAACCCCAAACTCCTATAATGTCTCTTGAAGGAAAAAAAAAAGTGTAATATGTAGATGTTACGGCTGAAGGAGCTGAAAGGTCATTATACTACTTATTAACGGGCTCCATACTATACAGTCAGCTACAAATAGATCTTGGGTAAAAATCTCTAGGTTCCTTAGACACAATGTATTTTTGTCACAATGGTGCCTGGTTGTGATGTAGAAAATGTAGAAAATGCGTTTGGAATTAGACAGTTGGCAGCTTGAACTCTATAATTGTCATTACTAGCTATATCACTGTTATGTTCACCTCTTTGAGCTCCAGTTTCCTCATCTGTAAAGGAATAGAAATATTTTTTAATCAATCTGTTATAAAGATAACACATAGGGTGTGTAAAGTGTCTGACACATTGGACACATGGTGGTATTTGAAAACAGCAACTATTTTTCTTGAGATAATATAGCCATGCTGCCTATTGATTTTCTTTGGCTGATATTCCTTTTTCTTGCCAATGGCACTATATTGATTTGTTTATCCTTTGCCTGGGGAATCTGGACCCGTGTTAAAAATGTCAGTGTTGACAAGGTAATGAAGTGAAAAGGATCCAAGCTAAGACTAATGAACTCTGCACCAGCCTTTTAGGTCTCTATCCCAAGCTTGGCAGGAAGGGTCAGAAGCTGAAAAGGACAAGTGGAGCCAGCATAGGTTAGAATTCTGATTGTTTTCTTAAGGAGAAAGAGAAGAAGTCAAAGCAGAAAGAGAGTCATTGGTTACTGGTTATTCATTTAGTCTGTGTGTGTGTTCTAAGCCACTTTAGTTGTGTCCGACTCTCTGCAACCCTATGCACTGTAGCCTGCCAGGCTGCTTTGTCCATGGGTTCTCCAGGCATGAACACTGAAGTGGCTTGTCATGCTCTACTCCAGGGGATCTTCCTGACCAGGGGATTGAAACTGCATCTCTTACAACTCCTGAATTACCATGTAGGTTCTTTACCACTAGTGTCACCTGGGAAGCCCCCATTCATTTAGTCTATTGGGATTTAATTTTTGGAGTATTAAAATAGCATGAAGCCCCTTTACACTCAGGTGTGATTTTAGGATATCCACTTCTGGGAAAGATTTGATCTGAATCCCTGTATTTTTCCATTTCATTTCCACAACGATATTCTCAGTGATCAGAATCAAGATTTCAGAACAGTGGCTAACATACCAATGATCTCTACTATTTCCTTGATAAAGAGGCACATTGATGACTTCCCTGTTGGGAGGATAAATAAGTAAATTAGCATGAACATCGAGAAAATTCCTGGTTTGAGTTCATCCTTTAGGAGGAGTTTCTGGTTATTCGAATCTGCCCCCAAACTTGGATATGTGCTCTACCTTTCCTGTATATTTTCTCTATGTATATCTATAGAGTATAAGCTTTGCATAGGTGAAAACTTTCTTGAAAGAAAATATCTAAATGTTTGAAATTGGTAAAATGATTCCTTAGCATTATTCCCAGATAACTCATTCAGTGCATACCATTTGAGAAACTATTTGTACAAATCAAGATGTTGATATTTGGCAAAACTAATACAATTATGTAAAGTTTAAAAATAAAATAAAATTTAAAAAAAATTAAAAAAAAAAAAAGATGTTAAGTGAAACTCAGAACACTTTAAAGAGATATAGCCTAAGGATCATTGTTCCTGAAGTAATAAAATCCATATCTATGGAGACAAGACACATTTAATAATTACAATATGAGTAATTTTGGTAAGTGTTATGCAGATCAAGGGCAGTTAGAATTCTTATGAGGGAGAGAACATTTCTGGCTTAGATGATTCAGAAGAGTCTCATGGAGGAGATAACTCCTACCCTGGTCTCAAAGCCAGATGTGGTCTTAAGAGATGGAGTGAGTTCTAAGGAAAGATGGATTGTTGTTCAGTCGCTAATTCATGTCCAACTCTTTGTGACCCATGGACTGCAGCATTCCAGGCTTCCCTGTCATTCACTATCTCCCTGAGTTTGCTCAAACTCATGTCCATTGAGTCAGTAATCCCATCCAACCATCTCGTCTTCTGTTGTACCTTCTCCTCCTGCCCTCAATCTTTCCAGCATCAAAGTATTTTACAAAGATTTAGTTCTTCATGCCAGGTGGCCAAAGTATTGGAGCTTCAGCATCAGTACTTCCAATGAATATTCAGGGTGATTTCCTTTAGGATTGACTGGTTGGATCTCTTTGCTTTCCAAGGGACTCTCAAGAGTCTTCAGGACCACAATTTGCAAGTATCAAGTCTTTGACTCTCAGCCTTCTTTATGGTCCAACTCTCACATCCATACATGACTACTGGAAAAACCATAGCTTAGATTATAGATGGTATAGACCAAAGAAGACAGCAGGGAGACAGAAATAGTATGCTAGGAACAGTGAAGAGGCTATCTTCAGATGGTCTTGTTTATGCCATGGAGAAGAGAGGAATGGAAAAGAGGAAAGTTCACTTGGGACCATATTCCCAAGAATCTTCAGGGCTCTGCAAAGGAGTCCAGAATTCATTACATAGATGGGAGAAGCCATCTAAGGGAAGTCTCATGGCCAGAGCTGCTGTTGGTTCTTTGGTTCTTTTGTGGGTAACAGGTCAAATGTGGGCAGGATGGAGAGACTGATGTGGAGGTTATGCTAAAACCCATCCTCTGAGTGGGAAAGAACAAAATAAGGGAATAACAGTGAAATTTAAAACAAGAGTTGGAAGAACTAGGTAATTTACTGGGTGGGTGGGTTGAAGTATAAGGTAGACCGGAAAGGTAAGCACAAGAGAATAGAAAAAGTGGTAGCTGTGTAGTCATTGCAGAGGGAAATTAAACCATTCTGATCAAGCCTGAGCCCATGTTTACCCACTCAGGGCATGTTACAATGGATTATAAAGCTGATAGTTTGTATTCCTCCTTTAAGCCAACACCCCAGGCCTGCTCAGCTGCTTTGGGATTTGTGAAATGCTTATCATCCAGTACGGGGAGAAGAGCCACAGACCAGTCCACTACTTTGTAGGATGTCTTCCCTGCCCTGGGTTTGCTCACAATCCCCAGACTTGTATTTCTTATCTCTGGGTATAACTGTTTCCCTGGGGTTAACTACAGTCTTTGAAGGCAGAGATGTGCTGTTATCCACATTTTTATCACTACCATCTAGTAGTACAAGTCTTTGTGCTCTGTTTTCTGTGTGTATTTTACAAACACAGCTCTTTTGATTAGTGTATTACAGACAGATTGCCTGTTTTCAGAATGGTTGGCCAAAGACTCAGTCATTTCCAGGGACGTGGGATTATCAGTGCTAAAAATGAAACCATCTTGGACAACACTGGGCACTCGGTCTCCCTAAACCACACTTAGTTTAGGGGTTTTGAGTGGAGTAATGGAACTGGACCCAGTGGTTGGCAAATACCAGATGAGCAACTGAAGCTCTTGTTTTTCACAGTCACAACTGAGCTCAGCTGCCGCCATCCCAGCAGGTGTGCCCTAGGTCAACTCAAGGGAGACTGGAGGAGGTGTGAGAGTTAACCCATCAGTCTATCAGCTGACACTTGCCAAGCCTCTGCTGGGATGCATATTCCAGTAGCTAGATGTGCTGAGATGACTGGAGAAGGGCATGTGGTTATTTCTGCCCTGAAAAAATCCAGGGGACTAGGTAGGGACATAAAGTTGCTCACAAGCAGAAATAATAAAACAATGGAACTCTAACTCGTGGAAATTAGATTCTAAGAACATTAAGAAGAAAAATCAAATATAAGACCATCTACATGCACCCCAATGTACACAGCAGCATTATTTACAATAGCTAAGACACAGAAGCAACCTAAATGTCCATCAATAGAGAAATGGATACATAAGATGTAGTACATTTAGACAGCAGAATATTATTCAACTGTAAAAAAGGAATGGCATAGTGCCATTTCAAACAACATGGATGGACCTAGAGATTATCATACCAAGCGAAGTAAGTCAGAAAAGGAAAACAAGTATCATTTGATATGCTTATA
Organism: Bos indicus x Bos taurus; assembly: GCF_003369695.1. Taxonomy (NCBI): domain Eukaryota; kingdom Metazoa; phylum Chordata; class Mammalia; order Artiodactyla; family Bovidae; genus Bos; species Bos indicus x Bos taurus. Next base: position 76,799,481 of record NC_040077.1, read on the forward strand.
TGTGGAGTCTAAAATATGACACAGAGGAATTTATTTATGAAACAGAAACAGACTCACAGGCGTAGAACAAACTTATGGTCATCAAAGGGGGATAATGGGAGGAAGGGGTTCCCTTGTGGCTCAGCTGGTAAAGAATCTGCCTGCAATGCAGGGGACCTGGATTTGATCCCTGGGTTGGAAAGATCCTCTGGAGAAGGGGAAAGGCTACCCACTCCAATATTCTGGCCTGGAGAATTCCATGGACTGTACAGTCCATGGAGTCACAAAGAGTTGGACATGACTGAGCAACTTTCACTTTCACTTTCAATGGGAGGAAGGATAAATTAGGACTTTGGGATTAATGTATACAAAAGTAAAACCACCTTTAGCCAGAATACTGTTCCCCTACTGATCTTGAGTGTAAGATCAGGCCCTTCCTTGTTTATAAACAAATCATTTCTAGCTATGTCAAGCAAGAGTGTTTTTCCACTAGAAAGTGTCTCAAATGCACATTGCATCAGTTTCTCCAGATCTCTGAACACCAAATCTCATTTGTATCTTCCAGTCCAGCAGAAGTTCACATTATCTCCGGTCCTGTGGCGGTTACTTTGCTGTGTTGTGGGAGGTGGGAGCCTTTGGATACATGTGTTAGTAGGGTGATTCTTGAAAGGTGTGAATAAAACTTTTATATGTGGCAAACAGCTTAGCTCCTGGATATAAACATGAGGTTTCAAGGTTGAATTATCTTTTCATATCACTTTCAGTATATTTAACAATCTGTGCATGCATATCTACCTTTCTTTTGCTTATTTCTGCATAGTTGTTTTCCCTTAGTTGCTTTTTCTGTTGTGTCTGTTGGTCTTTCTCACTCCTATTAGATTTCATCACATTTTTGATGACCCTGAGCTATCTGCTTGTATTTAAGAATGGAGTGGTTATAATGCATTGATTGGGGGCTGCATGAAAGGCTGCACTGAGTCTTTAATAGAAAAAACTCCAATTTCATCTTTGAGTCATTCTTCTTGGAATAAGCATATTTCCTAAGAAAGACTTTTCCAATCTCCCTCTTGGAGGGTGAGTGGTTCTGAAAGTCAATCTGGGAAGGAGGATGGATGGGTCTAATGGTCTGCTGGGGAAATGTTCTTTCAAGTCTTATTTATTTATTTATTTTGGGGGTTTGTTTTCCAGTGATCATTCTTGACCCCAGCTGTAGGGATTTCCTTGTCTACCTGTCATAATCCCACCCCATCATAACATTTATTTCTCCAATGCCTACAGGTGATTGAAGTTCTAGAGTACAATGATTGGAAATATTTCCTCTTTCTCTAGGATTTCTATCTTTATGAGGGAATTGTTGCAAAACTGGTTAAGAGAAAGCAAAGGCCTTTGAATGACAAATCTTCAAATTTAGAATCTGCTTGTATCAGTTGGGATTCCACCAGTGAAGCCTACTTGTGAGAGAGAATACATTGAGATTCATTGCAAATAATTGGTTCAGATGATTATGGAAGTCTGACACAAGGTGGGCCATCAGAAAGTGCAGCTGGAACTGTCAGACATGGGCTAACCACCAGAGGAATTGTTTTCTAATTAATATTTATTGGAGTATAGTTGATTTACAATGCTGTGCTAGTTTCTGCTGTACAGCAAAGTGAATTAGTTATTCATATACATACATTCACTCTTTTTTTTAGGTTCAATTCCCATATAGATCATCACAGACTATTGAATAGAGTTCCCTGTGCTATACAGTAGGTCCTTATTGTTATCTGTTTTATATATAGAAGTGTATAATGTCAATCCCAATATCCCAGTTTATCCCTCCCCACATTTCTCCCTTGGTAATCATAAGTTTGTTTTCTACATCTGTGACTCTATTTTGTAATAAGTTCACTTTTACCATTTTTTTAAGATTCCACATATAAGTAATATCATATTTGTCTTTCCCTGTCTGACTTCAGTTCAGTTCAGTTCAGTCGCTCAGTCGTGTTTGACTCTTTGTGACGCCATGAATTGCAGCATGCCAGGCCTCCCTGTCCATCACCAACTCCCGGAGTTCACTCAGACTCACGTCCATCGAGTCGGTGATGCCATCCAGCCATCTCATCCTCTGTCATCCCCTTCTCCTCCTGCCCCCAGTCCCTCCCAGCATCAGAGTCTTTTCTAATGAGTCAACTCTTTGCATGAGGTGGACCAAGTACTGTCTGACTTAGGAATCCTTTATTTTCTTTTTTTCCCCTCATGTTTTAAAAATGAAGTCCAAATACAGTGTGTTAGTTTCTAATGAACAGAAAAGTGCTTATATATATGTGTGTATATATATGGGCCTTCCCTGGTGGCTCAGATGGTAAAGAATCTGCCAGGAATGTGGGAGACCCAGGGTAGATCCCTGGGTCAGGAAGATCCCCTGGAGAAGTAAATGTGTGTGTGTATAATTTTCAAATCCTTTTCCAATATAGGTTATTATATGATATTGTGTATAGTTCCCTGTGGGGGTGGGGTGGGGAGAGTAAATTAGGAGTTTGGGATTAACATATACACACTGGGTGAAAGTTGCTCAGTTGTGTCCAACTCTTTACAACCCCATGGACTATACAGTCCATGGAATTCTTGAGGCCAGAATACCTGACTGTGTAGCCTTTCCCTTCTCCAGGGGATCTTCCCAGCCCAGGGATCAAACCCAGGTCTTCTGCATTGCAGGCGGATTCTTTACCTGCTGAGTCACAAGAGAAGCCCACACACACACTACTACATATAAAAGAGACAAACAACAAGCAATACTTCAGAGAGCCTGAAGAGCCCCTCTGTCCATAAAGCCTTGTAGCTGATTGCATCAGACCAATCCAGATTATCTAGGACAATCAGTCCACTGATTGTGGATTTTATTCACATCGACAACATACTTTCACATCAACATCTGAATTAGTATTTGATTGAACAATAGAGTAGGACACGACTGAAATGACTTGGCAGTAGCAGTAGCAGCAGTATTGTGGTCTAGCCAAGTTGAATCATCAATAGACCATCTTCTCACCTTCTCTCTCTATTTTTTTATTGAAGTAAAATTCACATAACATAAAGTTAATTATTTTAAAGTCTACAGAGGTATTTAATACATTTACAATATTGCACAACCATTACCTCTGGCTAGTTTGAAAACATTACCCAGAAAGTTGCCCCTGAACCAACAATCAGTTACTCCCTATATCCCTTTCCTCCCTACCCTTTGCAATTAACCATCTGCTTTCTGTCTATATTGACTCACCTATTCAGGATATTTCCAATAAATGGCATCACATCATTTTGTGACCTTTTATGTCTGACTTTTTCCACTTAGCCTAGTTTTTGAGGCTCAGAAACATTGTAGCATGTATTAATACCTCACTCCTTTTTATGATTGAATAATATTCCATTGTATGGTCTTACCTCTTTGCATTTATCCATTAATCTACTGAGTTATTTCCACCTTTTGGCTGTTGTAAATAGTGCTACTATGAACATGTATGTACATGCATCTATTTGAATAGCTGGTTTAGATTTTCTTAGGTACTTGTCTAGAAGGGAAACTGCTGCCTTTGAAAAGCAGGAACAACTTAGGAAATCTTACAATATGAGCTGTGTTCCTTGCACTCTCACCACACTCCTTGGCAATACAAAGACATTTTTAAAGAGAACTCCTGGTTGTATTTATTCTTTTGAAGAACTCCTGGTTGTATTTATTCTTTTGAAGACCATACCTATGTGTATCTCTGAGCAGGAAAACATGCTGCTGCACTTTACCTTGCTAAGCCTCAAATATAGATTATTCAAAATAAAAAACAATCACTGGATGACATTCCAAAGTTTTTTTGTAATATGTACTATGAAGAGATTATATTAGCAACCAGAGTAGGAACAGGGAGTAGACTTGGAAGCAGAGGAGTGTCTGAAATCACAAGAGTTGTTATTCAGCAGCTGCTTAAAATCTCTTGGCTGGAAATTCATCCTCTTTGAAATGTCAGGGTCTACCAGATGCTCTCTGAAGTTTATTCTAATGTTGAACATTATAGGATTTTGTGATATATGGAAATTTTATAAACTTTGTCTTTCAAAAATTCTAATGTCAAAGTCATTTTTCACACTATTAAAACAAAACAAACAAAATCAAAGGCAACTGAAAGTCAATTTTTCTGACCTAAATTGACAAGCTCCTAGGCTGTAAGTAAAAATGCTTTTCAGTACCTGAAGAAAAGAAAAAGGACACTGAACTTTATGCACTTCTGAGTTAAAATACTGGCATGAATGCAATCATTATATTAAGCAGAAGTTTGTATATTTGTATGATATTTAACATTTTCATGTTAAGCTTTCCCTCTCTACCTCGATAGGTGGCACAGTCCTTTGTACTTTGCACCCATTTGTGGACCGTGCCTACATCCTTGGTTTCCTATAACTGTGTTCTGTTCATTGACTCTTCCCACCGCAGACAAGTGCTCAGCCACTGGACTGTCAGAGAATTATTGTTTTGTTTTGAAATATATTGTCATTTCTGCATGTGGGCATCCTGGCTACTCTTCGGCTTTTTCTTTTTCTTAATCTGTGTGATTTTGAGTCACATGGCACCCACTTTGGGCTTCCCAGGTGGCTCAGTGGTAAAGAATCCTTCTGCCAATTCAGGAGCCACTGGAAACATGGGTTCAATCCCTGAATCAGGAAGATACTTTGCAGGATGAAATGGAAGCCCCGTCCAGTGTTCTTGCCTGGGAAATCCCATGGGCAGAGGAGCATGGCAGACTACAGTCCATGGGATCTCAAAGACTGGGGTAAAACTGAAAGGACTCAGCACACACGCATGCATGTCACCCACTTTCACCATGGTCTGGATTCTGCAGTATAATTGCTTTGAGAATCCTTAGGCCTCTTGGATCACAAATTCCTAACCCCTAGAACTTTTATGACAAGCCACCTAAAGCTCTCAGTTTTACTTTAGATGTGGCAGATTGAAGACATATGGAACTCATGGTGTTGGGCATGCCCAGGGATTTAAAAGGGGGGATGAAGAAGGCTCTCCAAAGACTTGAGGTCACCAATAAGACTCAGGACTTCAAGCTTTCTCAGTTCCCTGTGCTCTGTCTGTCCCTGTCATAAGTTTTGTGTCTCAAGATTGCTCAGGACTTCATTACAATCAACTTTATCAGAGGATCATGGTGGTATCTATTCTATGGTTGAAAACTTCTGTTTGTACCATTTATATACGTCTCACATCTTTGTAATTGACTTATTGTGAAATTTTAATACTTGGTAAGAGTTCTTCCTTTGTGTGAGGTTGGAAAGGAAATTTCAGCTAAGGGAGGCTAGAGGATGTGTTGATTTCTTTAGAAATTGGAGATGATGGTTAACTTTGTGTCTGCTTGGCTGATCCATGGACCCAGACAGTGGGTCAGACATGATTCTGGTGTGTTTGTGAGGTGTTTCTGAAGTAGATGGGCATTTGAACCAGTAGACTAAGTAAAGCAGATTGCCTCATCCAATCAGTTAAAAGCCTGAATCAAACAAAAAGGCACAGCTGGTTCTAGATCCTTTGTGGTTTTCAAATTTGGCTTTTCTTGGGTCTGGAGCCTCTTGGCTTTGGACTGGAACCACACCATTGACTTTCCCATTCCTCTTGTTTGCTGATTGCAGATTTTGGGATTTTTCAGCTTCCGTCATCACAAGAGGACTTTCTTCATTATATAAGGCCTCTTGTGATGATGGAAGCTGAAAAAAAAAAAAAAAATATATATATATATATATACATATATACGTATGTATATGTAAAAAAAAATATAAGTATATGTGTGTATGTATGTGTGTGTGTGTATATATATATATATATATATATATATTTTCTGGAGAACTGTGGCTAATACAGTGAGGGATTGAGTTCTGAAACTGCCCCAAGCCATTTAGGCTGCCCCTAGGAAGCCAATCAGAAAAATCTTCTTCCTCATATATAAGTGTGGCATGAAACTTTTTATCTTTCCTTGGGCTCTGCTCCTAAAGCTCTAAAATCCTATGAGTAACATCTATGTTATTAGCAATTGCAATTTGCATTTCAGCATGTTAGTAACACTGAAAAGCACCAAATTCAAATTTTCCACTGCTGTCCTTTGGTTCATGGATAACTATCTTCAGGGATCAAAAGCAATGTAAGAATGCCATCTAGAGCTTCCTCGAACAATGAAGGGTGAGTTTAACTTACTTTTATATCTTAGTTAGTGGTCCCACCTCCTTAAATGTCTATAGTCTATATTTGTCATTTGGGAGAGAGCTACTTATTTATTAAGCATCAGTTAGAGACTCATCTGAATAATTGAATGAAGTTTAACTTGTGTGGATTATAAGAACAGGAGAATGCAATGGCCCTGGGGAGAAGATTAAGTTGGAAGCTTGGCTCATTGATGGTCAGTTAATATCTTAATAACTTCCTCATTTTATCTAGGCCTCACTTTGTTGTTTTGTGTTTTTTTTTAATGTAAAACAGAAATTGTTATTGTTTTTCAGTTGCTAAGCTGTGTCTGATTCTTTGTGACCCCTTAAACTGCAGCACATCAGGCTTCCCTGTCATTCACTATCTCCCTGAATTTGCTCAAACTCTTGTCTATTAAATCAGTGATGCCATCCAACCATATCATTTTCTGTCACCCCCTTCTCCTCCTGCCTTCTATCTTTTCAGCATCAGGGTCTTTTCCAATGAGCCAGTTCAAAAGTATCAATTCTTGGGTGCTCAGCCTTCTGTATGGTCCAATTCTCACATCCATACATGACTACTGGAAAACCATAGATTTGACTATACGGACATTTGTCAGCAAAGTGATGTCTCTGCTTTTTAATACTCTATTTAAGTTTGTCATAGCTTTTCTTCCGAAGAGCAAGCATCTTTTAATTTCACAGCAGCAGTCACCATCCATTGATTTTGGAGTCTAAGAAAATGAAATGTTCTGACACTGTTTCCACATTTGTTGCATCTATTTGCCATGATGTAATAAGACCTGATTCCATGATCTTAGTTTTCTGAATGTTGAGTTGTAAGTCAGATTTTTCACTCTCTTCTTTTACCTTCATCAAGAGACTATTTACTTCCTCTTCACGTTCTGCCATTAGAGTGGTATCATATGCATATCTGAGTTTATTCATATTTCTGCAGGGAGTCTTAATTCCAGTTTGTGCTTCATATTTCACATTACGTACTCTTCACTGAAGTTAAATAAGCATGGTGACAATATACAGCCTTGACATACTCCTTTCCCAATTTGGAACCAGTCTGTTGTTTCATGTTCAGTTCTAACTATTGCTTCTTGTCCTGCATACAGGTTTCTCAGGAAACAGGTAACATGGTCTGATATTCTCTTCTCAGTAAAAATTTTCCACAGTTTGTTGTGATCCACCCAGTCAAAGACTTTAGCATAGTTAGTGACACAGAAGTAGATGTTTTTTGGGGGGTAGGAGGGGGAATTCCCTTGCTTTCTATGAGCCAGTGTATGTTGGCACTTTTATCTCTGGTTCCTCTGCCTTTTCTATGTCAGCTTGCACATCTGAAAGTTCTTGGTTCACATACTGTTGAAGCCTAGCTTGAAGGATTTTGAGCATTGCTTTGCTAGCATGTGAAATGAGATCAATTTTACGGTAATGTGAACATTCTTTGGCAATGCCCTTCTTTGGGATTGGAATGAAAACTGGCCTTTTCCTGTTCTGTGGTTGCTGCTGAGTGTTCCAAATTTGCTAGAATAATGAGTGAAGCTCTTTAACAGCATCATCTTTTAGGATTTTAGGATTTGAAATAGCTCAACTGGAATTCTGTCACCTCCACTGGCTTTGTTTGTAGTGATCCTTCCTAAGGTCCACTTGATTTCACACTCCAGGATGGCTGGCTCTGGGTGAGTCATCACACCATCACGGTCATATTGCTCATGAAGAGCTTTTTTGTATAGTTCTTCTTTTTGTTCTTGCCACCTTTTCTTACTCTTTTCTGTTTCTGTTATGTCCTTGCTATTTTTACCTTTTATTGTGCTATCTTTACATGAAATGTTCCCTTTGTATTTCTGATTTTCTTAAAGAGATCTCTAGTTTTTCCTATTATATTGTTTTCCTCTATTTCTTTGCATTGTTCACTTAGGAAGGCTTTCTTAGCTCTCCTTTCTATTCTCTGAAACTCTGTATTCAGTTGGGTATATCTTTCCCTTCCTCCTTTGCTTTACACCTCTCTTCTTTTCTATGCTATTTGTAAGGTTCTTCAAACCACCACTTTGCCTTTTTGCATTTCTTTTTCTTGGGGATGGTTTTAATTACCATCTTCTGTATAATGTTATCAACCTCCATCCATAGTTCTTCAGGCACTCTATCAGATCTAGTCCCTTGAATCTATTTGTCACGTCCACTGTATAATCATAAGGGATTTGATTTAGGTCATACATGAATGGCTTAGTGGTTTCCCCTACTTTCTTCAATTTGAGACTGAAATTTGAAATAACTAGTTGATTATCTGAGCCACAGTCAGCTCCAGATCTTGTTTTACCTGACTGTATAGAGCTTCTCCATCTTTGACTGCAAAGGATATGATCAGTCTGATTTAAGTACTGACCATCTGGTGTTGTCCATGTGTAAAGTCATCTCTTGTGCTATTGGAAAAGAGTGTTTTCTATGACCAGTGCATTTTCTTGGCAAAACTCTGTTAGCCTTTGCCCTGCTTCATTTTGTACTCCAAGGGCAAAGTTGACTGTTACTCCAGGTATCTCTTGACTTCCTACTTTTTCATTCCAGTCCCCTATGATGAAAAGGACATCTTTTTTTTTTTTTTTTTTTTTTTTATGGTGTTAGTTCTAAGACGTCTTGTAGGCCTTCATAGAATCCTTCAACTTCAGCTACTTTGGCATTAGTGGTTAAGGCATAGACCTGAATTACTCTGTTGAATGGTTTGCTTGGAAATGAACAAAGATTATTCTGTCATTTTTAATATAAATTTATTTATTTTAATTGGAAGCTAATTACTTTACAATATTGTTGAGACTGCAACCAAGTACTGCATTTTGGAATCTTTAGTTGACTGTGCAAGTTATCTCATTCCTTCGAAGGGATTCTTGCCCACCGTAGTAGATATAATGTTCATCTGAATTAAATGTGACCATTCCCATCCGTTTTAGTTCACTGATTCCTAAAATATTGACGCTCAGTCTGGCCATCTCCTGTCACATCCCAGGTTCCTATGCAATATTGTGTATTGTAAAACAGGAATAATAACTGCTACTTATCATGATTGCCTAGATAGCTAAATAATATTGTGTATGCAGTGTTTGTGTAAGCACATGTATGTACAAAGTATTTGCATGCACATTGCTTAGGGCACACTGACTGCCTAATATTTAAATGCTATATTGAGGCACAGTTATGGAAGGGGAATCTGAAAATGGAAACAATAAAAGGAATTCCCTCGGAATTCAGACCAGAAAGAAAACTTGGCAGATGAGATACAAAAAGAAGAATAGAATTATTAACTACAGCTTTCTTTGTCTTCTCTAGCTAGTGAGCTCTTTTCTAAGCTGTGGTATCATATTTTTGATCATACTGTGTAATACTTGTGTACTCATATACTCAAGTGCTTTTATATAACATAGCTAGTTTTTAATCAGTTAAATTAAAAATGTAAATTCTCTTATCTGTTACTGCAAATGCAACACTTGCTAGAATAACATGATAGTTGGGTGCTTTTCTTTTCATATAAGGCATTTCCTGTTAGTATTTTCTTTTTGCTTTTATTACATTATTTGGGTTATTTAAACTAAGATAATATTATCTCCACTGTTATCTCTGTTGTTTCTAGGATGAAGGGAATACGTATTTAAAGAGAATTAAGTACTGTTATTTTTAATAGAATGACTGAGTTTCAGTCAGTTATTATCTATTGACCCTAACTACCTACCCAACTTTATTCTTTATCTGAATTCCACAAGGGCAGGACTTTGGAATTATTAAAAATAATGTATATAGAATTCAGTACAATTGCTTTGCTTTTTGGATTAGTTCTTTTTATCCTAATTTAAGAGAAGAGGAAATTAAAAATTAGTAACTTTTTTTAAACCTTGTACTGTTTTCTTTATTACTTTAGACAATAAGCAAAGGTTTATTCTAGAATGATGACTTAAAATATGAGGAGGTCTTTGGTTTTATTAAATATGCCCTTGTACAATTTTTTTTTCACTTAACAAAGGTGCACATTCTTCAATTAAGTTTCAGTAACTTGCCCACAGTTATTCCGGAAGACTCTACTGGTGCTCTGTCCTATTCTCTTGCCTTTACCACTTGAGTGCAGGTCATTTATAACTTCCAGCACCTGGGATTATTTTGCTGAGGGCTTTCTCTGGCCACTGAAACATGCTTTGCCTATTCATGTCACAAGCTCAAAGTATCAAGGACTTAATGTCTGAGAGCTAGTGTATAAATATTCCAGTTTCTTAACATCCATGGGGCTAAATCCTGTTTAGGTATGTATTCCCCAGTGACTCCTAGAATTTTCCTGGCAGCACTAACTTCTAGTTGCCCTCAGTGCTGGTGGTTTGATTTTTAAAAAAAGAAAACACTTTACTATTTTCTGTCCCATCCTTATCTTGCCATCACCCTTTATTTAAAAACTGAGGTTGCCAGCCAGTTAACTTGAAGAGGGGAAGAGAATTTGACTCACACTTTGCTAAAGTAGCTTAATAAATTCAGGAAAAAAATTTACAGAGGTTATAAAAAACACATGCAGAATAGAATTTCAAGTTTCAATCACTGAACACATTTTTTCTTCAAAAACAATTATTTAAATTACATAATAATTAATTTACAGTGTTGTGTTAAAAGTGTACAGCAAAAATATGTACATATATATTCTTTTCCATTGTAAGCTATTGTAAGACATTGAATGCAGTTCTCTGTGCTATACAGTAGGTCCTTGTATTTATCTATTTTTTATATAGTAGTGTATATATATTAATTCCAAACTCCCATATCTCTTCCCCACCCACTGATCCCTCTTTGTAACCTTATGTTTGTTTTCTATGTCTGAGTCTACTTCTGTTTCATAAATAAGTTCATTTATATCATTTTTTTAGATTCCACATATAAATAATATCATATGGTATTTGTCAAACACTGAAGTTATTCAAGAAAATATACTGTGTCACTACCTTTGCCACACCTATCCTCTTTGTCTGATATCAAGTTTTAACATTTCTTGTGAGACCTTGGACAAGTTACTTCACATCTCCAAACCTTAATTTCATTCACTTGTGGCATGAGAATTACATAGTCCTTATTTTATAAAGTTGTTGTGATAACACACATCACATCACAACTGTTTATCTGACTTGAGCAGAGCAAAGACAGGCACATAATTGATGTCTTAGGAGTGTTGGCAGTTACACAAGCAGATGTAGTGCCCTGCAGTCTGAGAATGAGTTTACTTAGGCCGGGTTCAAATCCTAACCCCATCACTTATTGGTTGTTCCTTTTTTATTGTTTAACCTCATTTGTCTCCGTTTTCTCACCTTTGAAATGGGCATAATAACACAGAAAAGGATTAAGTGTTATAAGGCACTTAAAGCAGCATTTGGCACTTAATAAGCAATCCTTTCATGATGAATATTATAGAAGTTGTCCTTCCTTTACACAATATGGCAGGGCCAAAAAAGTGACCACACAAACTGAAACTGAGAAAAAAATCTTAATGTCATGAGAACATAGTACACTGTAATCTAAAATATCAGAAACACTGAGAATTAGGGTATTTCATAGGCTTGCCAGAAAAAAAACCTCAAGAAGCATATGAGAAGTGTTTGCCTTCTAGCTGTGTGACTGAATATGGAGGGAGCATCTTTTCTATGCCTTGGTGAGCTGTCATACTGCTTTTAAAGTTTGGATCAGCTTCTGACATTTCATCCTTTGTGTTTTCAATGTCATGAGATGTCTTCGACAGTTCCTTTAATGTGAAGTTTTTTGCTAGCATCACTTCCTCTGGGACACTGTCATTTTGTTTGTCATGAACCACCTCATTTATATCGATTCCCATCACCTTCGCTAATTTCCTGTGGCTGCAGATCTACAGTCTTTCAAACACTGTCAGTGTCAGCATTTCCATGGTCAGCTCTTCTATAAATCCATTTACATTTAAATTTCACTTACAGTCTTATTTTCTGTTTCTTTGCCATAAAATCATCTTGTTGACCAATTCCCTCTTTCGGTTATCTTTTTTTTTTTTTTTTTGTAAAATGTCACATGGATCTATTACTGAGATACAAAGAAGCAACATAATTTTGCATTTTGCTGTCTGTGTATTATTTAAATAAGCAATGGCACAGTGGCCGAGTCACCTGCAGACTTTGAAAGAAATAATGTGATTGGTTACTAATCTTGATATGCATATGTTATTTATATATTAATTTGTGGGCTGAAGATCTAGCAGCAGAGTTTGAACTTTATGCAATTACTCATGCTTAAATTATAGTCGCTGAAGCTTAAATCATGTTGTTGGAGGACTGCTGTTATTTAAATCATGGTAACTGAAATTCATGCATTTTGGGCCTGGACAAAGTGGAGACTGTTTACAGTGGCTAATGTTATTAAGTAGAAATATTTAAATAAGAAAATTATTATTGCCTTATAGCCACTAAAATATTAATAGCTGAACACATTTTGAATGTAGTGTGTAGAACCATTTTAGCATTCTCAGAGTGTTCTTCCGTTTATTTTTTTTCCTATTGGTACATTAACAAACTATTACAAAATTGGTGGCTTAAAAACAACATAAATTTATCTTATAATCTTGAGGTTAGAAGTCTTAAGTGAGATTTATGAAGCTACAATTCAGGTGTCAGACGAGCTATGTTCTTTTTGAAGGCATCGGGGAAAAGCTGTTTCTTTTCTGTTTCCTGCTTACAGTGGTTACTTGCACTCTTTGGCCTGTAGCCCCTTTCTCAAATTGCTAGAATCCCTTACTTCTGTCATCATATCTCCAACTTCTGGCTGGCTTTCTTGCCTGCATTTTAATATGGATCCTTGTGATCATATTGAGTATAATGTAACTTATGCTAATCATATTAGCAAAATCTTCTTTGCCAAGTAAAAAAAATATTCACAGGTTCTGGAAATTAGGATGTGGATATGTTTGGAGCTGCTGCATCGCTTTAGTCGTGTCCGACCCTGTGCGACCCCATAGATGGCAGCCCACCAGGCTTCCCGTCCCTGGGGTTCTCCAGGCAAGAACACTGGAGTGGGCTGCCATTTCCTTCTCCAATGCATGAAAGTGAAAAGTGAAAGTGAAGTCACTCAGTCGTGTCCGACTCTAGCGACCCCATGGACTGCAGCCCACCAGGCTCCTCCGTCCATGGGATTTTCTAGGCAAAAGTACTGGAGTGGGGTGCCATTGCCTTCTCCTATGTTTGGAGAGAGAGAGCTTATTCTCTGCCACACCATGTGTCTTGTAAACCAAATCTCGGGGCATACACATGATCAATTTTACTTACACGGAATACGAGGCTTAGAGAGATGAAGGGGTTGCTTTATGATCATCATGTTAGAAGTATTTGAATAGTTATTTTCATTTAATATAAAGGTTACCAATTATATGTTGGATAATAATCTATACACACAAAGACAAATATGCCTTCTCTCCTTCCCCAGGCCTGGGAGCAGAACAGAAAGGTTAGTTTCCAAGAAAGATCAGCTGCCAGGCAAGGACCAGTCATTGCTATACACATAGAACTGCTAGGACTGGGAGTTCAAGGCTGTCCCTGCCTCTGTACCCAATGTGTTGCTTTCCTCACATCCAAATCCACATCTTATCACATGAGATTTGAGAACGGACCCTCCTCAAAGAAGTTTTCTGTAGCCACCATATTCTGATTTATCTGTATTAGTTGACTGTCTAAAATGACAAGATGAGCCATTTTGTAAAGATAGACAAGTTGGGGGCTTGAGTGTTTTTTTTTTTTTTTTTTAATACTCTTTTTATTTTTTTTATTTTTTTTCCAGGTCATTGCTTTTTTTTCTTTTTTTTTTTTTCACGTGCTCCCCATCCTGAACCCTCCTCCCTCCCCCCTCCCCATACCATCCCCCTGGGCCGTCCCAGCGCACCAGCCCCAAGCATCCAGCATCGTGCACTGAACCTGGACTGGCATCTCGTTTCATACATGACATTTCACATGTTTCAATGCCATTCTCCCAAATCTTCCCACCCTCTCCCTCTCCCACAGAGTCCATAAGACTGTTCTATACATCAGTGTCTCTTTTGCTGTCTGAGTGTTAAGCTCTGTTCTGTGATTCAAAGATAAGTATGCGTGTAAAGAAAAATATATAATGGAAGTGGTAGGAATTTCCACTACAGTGACTTTGAATGTCTCTGATATTATTTTCCTTATGTGCATAATGGATATAATGCCACACTGCTGTCTTTTCCAAGTCTTAAAGCTAGTGTATGCCCTTCATCTGATACTTCACAACTTAATCTATGATGCTCAGTAATCAATATCTCCTATTATTTTTATGGGACAGTACTTCAAAAGTCTTTCTGAGTGATATATAATATTGTCAAGTAGTATGAGGCCTGTGATACAGATAAGTACTGGAATAGATGATAATTGGCACCACACACACACACACAAACACATACACATAGAGAGTAGCACTAAATATAATTATCACCAGCAGGGAAATTTTTGCCTATGGCCAATCTCCATTCAATTCCTAGAGAATAGTGCATTTTCTCCTCATACAGCACAGCCAAATTTTGGTCATTCAACCTAGACATGGGGATTTTTGCAGAGGTCAATATATGACTCATCAAAAATAACTTTTTTTTTTACATTCATTGGCTGCAACTTTATTTTTTTTTGTTTGACCTTTTTTTTTTAATGTCACTACAGTTTACTTTTTATTTTATTTTTTTTTACTTTTATTTATTTTTTTATTTTTTACTTTACAATATTGTATTGGTTTTGCCATACATCAACATGCATCCACCACAGGTGTACACGTGTTCCCCATCCTGAACCCCCCTCCCACCTCCCTCCCCATAGCATCCCTCTGGGTCATCCCAGTGCACCAGCCCCAAGCTTCCTGTATCCTACATAGAACCTGGACTGGCGATTTGTTTCTTATATGATATTATACATGTTTTAATTCTATTCTCCCAAATCATCCCCCCACCTCCCACAGAGTCCTAAAAACTGTTCTATACGTCTGTGTCTCTTTTGCTGTCTTGCATACAGGGTTGTCGTTACCACCTTTCTAAATTCCATATATATGTGTTAGTATACTGTATTGGTGTTTTTCTTTCTGGCTTACTTCACTCTGTATAATAGGCTCAAGTTTCATCTTTCTTATTAGAACTGATTCAAATGTATTCTTTTTAATGGCTGAGTAATGCTCCATTGTGTATATGTACCACAGCTTTCTTATCCATTCATCTGCTGAAGGACATCTAGGTTGCTTCCATGTCCTGGCTATTATAAACAGTGCTGCGATGAACAAGGTCAAAGTTATCTTCATTTTGATAATAGATGTTAATTAACTTTTGTCACTCTTGTCTCTCACACATACAGAATAGAATTTTTCAGAGGCTCCAAGATATGTAATGATATCACCACTTGGTCAACTAATGGCATATGTGCTATGGCTTCTTTTAAAATGTTTTTAGTTTTTAATTTTTAACACAATGAATACTGATATATACAAAACAAATATAGATATCCAAAATCTCTTCAAGGTTTTGAATACAGAAAATGGATCTGGAAACTGAAAACAGGTCTTGAAAACTGCTGATCTAAACAAATGCTTATGGTCCCTTCCTTTTGCCAGTGATTGGAGTAGCACAAACCTGGAACACAGTATGGCCAACTAGAAGTCTGCAGGGTTGCTGTGTGTATGTGGTTCTGAGAAAGGATTCTCCATTCTCAAAAAGAAAAACAGCATAAAATTGAAGCAGCTTTTGTTTATGTATTTATATACTGCTTCGGCACCCCACTCCAGTATTCTTACCTGGAAAATCCCATGGGTGGAGGAGCCTGGTGGCTGCAGTCCATGGGGTCGCTAAGAGTTGGAGACGACTGAGCGACTTCACTTTCACTTTTCACTTCCATGCATTGGAGAAGGAAATGGCAACCCACTCCAGTGTTCTTGCCTGGAGAATCCCAGGGATGGGGGAGCCTGGTGGGCTGCTGTCTATGGGGTCGCACAGAGTCGGACACGACTGAAGCAACTTAGCAGCAGCAGGACATCATTGCATCTAGATGTGATACCTGGAACTGCACAACCCCTCGTTCCAGCCTGCATATGAGATAGTCACGCAGAAGAAGCCCTGAAACTCCATGCTCAGAACTATCCTTGTCTCTAACTTCTTCTTATTTGAGACAGCTTCCCTGTAATGTTTAAGTCTCTGCAAACTGGATTTTCTGTGACCTCCGGCAGAAAACCTCCAGCAGAGGTATGCCTACCTCTATAAACAAACAAACAAACAAAAAGAAATAACATCAGATCTCTGGAGGTGCTCAGTGTGGCTTTTACTCTTTTGGTACTTTTGACTTCACAGCTAGCAATTCCATAACAGAGCAGAATATATTTCTATAGGTTATTTTTGGACTCTGTTAAAAGACTCTCTTTGGGGACATGTAGTGTTCTAGTTTTGCTCATATCCTTTAACAGAGTAAACAACAGAGATATGAATCAAGACATGTGAATTATCTGGTTCTGGGGTGACATCAAATAAATAATCAACATACAAGGATCTTTTGTTTTTGTTTTTTAAATTTTCCAATTCCAAAGGAATGAGTTTTTACATCAACTTGAGCATTCCAGTCTTAAACTCAGAAAAGTGATTTTTCTGTAGAAAATAAGCAGAATTGGCATTGGGAGTATGATATCTATAAGTTTAAATTTTGGATATATTGCTAAAGTCTTATTTATCCAAGACTCACTGTTGTATATCCACAGAACTGCCTTTATGTAATTCATGCAACTAAGGAACCCAATTAAAAAGTGAATAATATAATTTAGCTTGTGAGATGTTCACTGGAGATAATGAATTCTCAAAGGGCAGAATTTTTGTTGACTGAATCACCTTGGTTATTTTTATGTTTCTTATATTAGCATTTATCATCTATTTATCTTCCATTTATCTATAGGTATATATTTTTACTTAAAGAAAAGTAATGCAATACCTATCATATGCCAGGTTCCGTACAATTTAGACTCAATTAATCATCCAAAAGACGTTTGTTTAGCAACCTCTATGCCAAAATAATATGTTAGTATATAGCATCTCTGACTCAGTGGACATAAATTTGAGCAACCTCTGGGAAATACTGAAGGTCAGGGAAGACTGGTGTGCTACAGTCCATGGGGTCACAAAGAGTCAGACATGATTTAGTGACTGAACAGAAACAACATGTAGTTAGCAGTAAACAAATAAGGACATTATTATCATAAAATAGATGGTCTGGAGTGGTACCTAAAAGGTGAAACAATGTTATACACACATACACAGACAAAATTGCAAAGTCTGATGCAATTAATTAGAAAGGAAATCAGCTGGTTTCAAACGTGCTGGAAATTGAGAATTGCAGAAGGAGTATGTGCTCCTTAGTTGGATGTTTAAGTATGTCTTCGCTGAGGAAGGGGCTTTCAGTATGGGACCCAAAGGTAAGGAGTCTGTCATGCACTATTTGGAGGTATTTCCTTGGCAGTGGGGTCATGAAGAAAATAGACACTGGGATGTGTAGCAATCCACTTTACATGGTCACTCAGGTTCCCTAAAAGCAGTTTATTTAATTTTAGATAACAAAATACTGAGAATAATGAAGAGAAATATTTGATGAGTACCCTTGGAAGAGCTATTATCTTAATTTCATTAAGAGATATTAATGAAATTCTTATCAGGATTGGGCCTCGTCACAGAGAATTCTACACAACGTGTTGTGAGTGTGACTATAAAAGTAAATAAACTAAATGCTTATAAGTGGCCAGAATAAAGAAGTTTGAAATATATCTAAATATCACTGATCAGGTTGCATTATAGTTGATATTTGGAAACATTTGTTTCTTAATTATTCATTCCTTTTTCAGTTTACGAAACACTGTGTCTTAGGTGTGGTGTCCTAATTGGGTGAAGAGAAAAGGACAGTTTACCCCAAAGCAAGAAGTTACCAATATAGTTGGAAGACAGATTGTAAACATAATGGTGGAATAAAAGACGTGTGATAAAAGTAAGCAAATGCCTTGGGAACGTGGAGAAGGACTTACTTGACTTGGTCCCTCCCTTTTTTTTCAGCATCATCTTTTGTCTTATTTTAAATCATAGTTAACTTAATTTTTTAATGTTTGAAATGTGATGGTCTTTCGCACTCTAGACTTTGTACAGGCTTTGCTTGTATCTGGAGCACTCTGCCCACTTTTTCATGTATGCTTATTGACCTAATATATTTATTCCAAGCCATCTTTTCTAAAGTACTCTTCCTCAAAATGTGGTTCATGAATCATACGTATCATAACTGTCTAAGAATGTACTTTAAAAATGCAAATTATTTTGTACCTCCACACCAGACCTACTGAATGAGTAGAAATCTAAAGATAGAAATTTTCATACATATCCCTGGAACTTTATTTTACAAACTAAATTTGATCCCTGCTGCCCTAGATTGTGTCAGGGGTTTCATCTGTACTCCCAGAGCCATAAGCATCTGTGCCGCCATAAGACTTTTGCTTGAAATCATTGCTGGTCTATTCAATTAATCCTCCAAAGTGACTGAAATCTCATAGAGATAAGGAAAATGTCCTCTAGCTGACAATTGTCTCACAAGGAGCGTGGTTCTCATAGGTGGCTAATAAATAGATGTAGGTCTTACAAAGAAGGAGTGGATATTACTCAGGTAGTTAAGGGACAGAAGAGCCTTACAGGCAGAGAGAATGTGTACTACTATTCAGGAAAGAAGACGTTCAGTTCTATGTAGCACAAATGGGGCTGGATGGGTGCATGGGATTTTGCTGGTGAATGTTTCTAAGTTATGCTTTGGAGCTGAGGTTTCTTTTCACTTTATCAACAATCAATAAAACCTAGAAATCCCAATCCTGGGCATATATCCAGAAAAAGCCATAATTTAAAAAGACACATGTACCCCAAAGTTCATTGCAATACCATTCACAATGGCTAGGATATAGAAGAAACCTAAATGTCCATCAATAGAGGAATGGATAAAGATGTGGTATATTTATACAGTGGAATATTACCAAGTCATAAAAAGGAATAAAATTGTGCCATTTGTAGAGACCTAGATGAACCTAGAGACTTTCATAGAGATTGAAGTAGGTCATAAATAGAAAAAAAATCAATTGTAATGCATATATGTGGAATCTATAAAAATGGTATAAATTAACTTATTTTCAAAGCAGAAATAGAGGCACAGGCATAGACAAAAAAATGTGTGGGTACTAAAGAGGAAAGGGGATGGGATGAATTGGGAGATAGGGATTGACATACATACACTCAGAATGAAATAGATAACTAATGAGAACCTACTGTATAGCACAGGGAACTCTACGCAGTGCTCTGTGGTGATCTAAATGAGAAGTAAATCCAAAAAACAAGGGATATATGTATACATATTGCTGATTAACTTTGCTTCACAGCAGAAACTAACACAACATTATGAAACAATTTATGTTATACTAAAAGTTAATTTTAAAATGCCTACATAAAAGTATTAAATATGGCATGATAGAAAGAAATAAGGACAGAATATATAAGACCTAGATATCAGGCCTGAATTGGCCATGAACTAGGTAACTTGCTTTAAACAATTACTTGACCTTGTGTCTTAACTTTCCTAACTGGTAATTGGGTATAATTATCTTACATTTTCTTATTACAAAAGGATGAATATTTATTAATACACAGGTTGTATGAATGTACATTCCATGAAAAGCAAAAAAAAAAAAAGCATTAAGTAAATGCCAGCTATTTTTTAATACAGTTTGACATTCTTCTTTCAGGATTAAAAGCTTTATCTGAGGGACATGGTTTTTAGACTCTGGATAATCTCCAATATCCAGCTAAATTATCAGACTGTTTGTCTCTTACCTGAAAGCCACTTTTTAGTACTCTTGAGGGCAAACTCTTTACTTGTATATATTACTTATATTTTTCATTAACATCAGTTTTTTTCTTTATGTTTTATGAAGGTACAGCATTTTAGTTTCATAAGTCCAGAATGTGTGGGTCTGCATGACCTGTATTTTGACACTTCATGATTCAAATGTCTTCTGTGGCTTTTGACATATAGCAAATGCCATGGTACATCCTATGGCAGTGTCTGTTTTTAGCAAATTGCTGATTTTTTTTTTAATATCCAGAAAAAAAAAAAACAAAAAACAAAAACACCTACCTGGTTGGACTCTATCACTCTCTTAGTGTCAAACAACTGTGACTCTGCAAAGTGCTGGACTTTCTGGGACTAAAACTGGTTCTGTGCTTTTTTCCTTGGCATAACAAAATCCACTTGTTTCAACAGAGGGGCATAGATTTGCTTTGAAGAAAGGTGTGCTTGCAAATTAATGTAGATAGTCAAATTTTTAGATGCTTAAAGAAGTTAGTCTATAATAACTTAACCAACTGAGTCATTCAAAGTTTTAGTACTACATTTATTAAGTTATGCATCAGTATGAAATGGAAATTCAGTCTTTACAGCAAGCACATAAAGATTTACGTCTTAGTTTTCTCATATAAATCAAGTATTACTTGGGCATGTTGAGGGTCATTGAATGTAGACAAAGGAGTTTAGAACTTGGGCATGTTGAGGGTCATTGAATGTAGACAAAGGAGTTTGGAACTCTTTGGATAAGTAGTAGAAATAATAATAATAAGTGCATATAAAGGCACTGAGCTGGAATTCATACTTATTATATTTATTCCCATCACAATTAATGTGGTCAGTACTATTTATCACTATTTTACAGTGGAAAAAACTGAAGCTCAGAAATGAGAAAATACAAGTCATATATTCAAGGGCATAATTCATCAGCTCAGACTACCTCCAACCTGTGCTATTTCAGCACACCATGCTGCTTCTACACATGTATTTGAGGGCAGGGAGACAAACTCTATTAAGAATCAGAAACACTATTTCAGTGATATTTAAAGTGTGTTAGGAGGTAGAAACAATGTCAGCTTTAAATAAGAAGTTTTGAAGATTTTTCTTTGTAAGATATTTATGGTTTTTCAAGATGATGGTATATATTATATGAAGACAAACCTTTCAGTTCTTGATTAGGTGAGACTTTTATATATGAGCAGAAAACCTTGGGAAGAATGAGAAAGAAGAGTGGCATTTTCCCATGGTAGAGCCTTTCTTTGCAATCCCATTCTACCGCTTCTGAAAAGCTGCCTTCACTGTGAAGTTTGTCTTCCTTATTTATTCTGTAGCTCAACCCACACAGTAGTCCCTTTGCCTAATTCCTTATAACTTGAATGTGACTGTAATCTAAAAATTGAATAAAATGACTTAAGAATTGGATTATCTTTTTTTAATTTGATTTTAATTGCAGAGTAATTACTGTACAGTATTGTGATGGTTTCTGCCATATATCTACATGAATCAACCATAGGTATACATATGTCCCTTCCTTCTTAAACCTTCCTCCTATCTCCTTCCCATCCCACCCTTCTAGGTTGTCACAGAACACCAGCTTGGGGTTCCCTGCATAATTCAGCAAATTCCCACTGACTATCCCTTACATGAGCTTCCCAGGTGGTGCTAATGGTAAAGATTACACCTGCCAATGTAGGAGACACAAGAGACATGGGTTGAACCCCTGGGTCAGGAAGATCCCCTGGAGGAGTGCATGGCAACCCACTCCAGTATTCTTGCCTAAATAATCCCATGGACAGAAGAACCTGGTGAACTTTAGTCCATGGGGTCACAAAGAGTTGGACACAACTGAAGCAACTTAGCATGCTCAGAAACATCCATTTTAAATATGATAATATACATGTTTCAATATTACTCTCTCCCACCATGCATTATCTTTAATATAACAAAGAGTTCAGAATGACCTATGATTTCCTTAGTTTTTGCAACCTATTTCTTCTTAACTAATTTATGTAAAGGTGTTTTACAAAAGTACTTAGGATATTTTTGGAAGGTTTTTTTAGGGAGGCAGCATAGTTTACATAAAGAGTTTGGCATTTCAAGTCATAAAGACTTTGGTTTAAATCTCAACATTGCCACATGATCTCCTGTATATATTTTAACTTTAATAATTTCAGTTTTTTCAGACTTGTGTAAAAAATAAACAAAAGAATGAGACTACATCAAATATATATATATGTGTGTGTGTGTATACACTACAACATGGATGAATCTAGAGGCTATTATGCTGAGGAAAATAAATCAAAGACAAATACAATCTCACTTATATGTGACTTCTAAAAGTCAAAACAAAGAAAGTAATGAAACACTCATATGGAGAACAAACTGGTGGTTTCCAGAGGGATGGTAGTTAGGGGAGTGGTCAAAATAAGTGAATGGGTTTAAGATATACAAACCTTCAGTTATTAAATAAATGGGCCATGGTGATAAGAAATACAGTAAATGATATTGTAATAAATTTGTATGGGACAGATGGTTGCTAGACTTATCATGGTGATCACTTTATAACATATGCAAATGTCAAATCACAATATGCTACTGCTACTGCTACTGCTAAGTCACTTCAGTCGTGTCCAACTCTGTGCAACCCCATAGACAGCAGCCCACCAGGCTCCCCCATCCCTGGGATTCTCCAGGCAAGAACACTGGAGTGGGTTGCCATTTCTTTCTCCAATGCATGAAAGTGAAAAGTGAAAGTGAAGTCGCTCAGTCGTGTCCAACTCTTCACGACCCCATGAACTGCAGCCTACCAGGCTCCTCCATCCATGGGATTTTCCAGGCAAGAGTACTGGAGTGGGGTGCCATTGCCTTCTCCGAAATCACAATATAGTGCACCTAAAACTAACATTGTATGTGTGTGCATACTAAGTTTCTACAGTTGTATCCAACTCTTTGTAACCCTACAGAGTGTAGCCCACCAGGCTCCTTTGTCCGTGGGATTCTCCAGGTAAGAATACTAGAGTGGGTTGCCTTACCCTCCTCCAGGGGATCTTGCTGACCCAGGGATCAAGCCCACTGTCTCCTGCATTGGCAGGTGGATTCTTGACCACTAGCACACCTGGGAAACCCATAATGTTTTATGTCAACCACTTCTCAAAAATTTTAAAAATATTGCATTATTATATAGTCAGCGCTCAATAATTGTTGAATATTGAACAAATGTATCTTTAGCAAATAATTGTTTATTATGGCATATTATTTAACAAGTTTGTAAGAGGTAAATACAATCTGGAATCATCCTAACAGGTTTTTTTTTTTTTTTGCTTCTCCATATATATATAAGAATCTGAGAAGTCATTATGTCAACTTCATACTAAGAATATTATCTCCTATCAAGGACTCTTTGTTTTCTTTTTTTTTTCATCTCATAAACCTCTCAAGGTTTGCATGCTTTTCATATATCTATAATAAATAAGCTTTCCTAGAGATAAGGTTTCATCCAAAATATTTCTTCCTTTTAAGAGAGGTAGTCATTTTCTGGCATGTCGCCTTATTTATTCATGTGCTACTTCTTTTACCTGGAACTTGGGTTCAAGGTAGTCACAGTAAAAATATCCTTCAAATATTGGCACCGATATAGGCTTCTTTTTAACTGAGTTCTAGGCATGAGATGTGGCAGTTTTGACTTAAAGCATTAGCTACAATGACATGTCACTTTCCACTGCTTTGAAATTCTACAAGGCAAAAACCTCATGCCAGTTCATGCTTTCCATCTCTTGTCTTCTGCCTCTCTCTGTAAATTCCTCTGATCTCTAACTACCACTTAATAACTACCAATCAGTAACTAGTGCATCTTCTGAATTACACTGAGTTCTGTGGTACTCAACAAATAGCACCTAGCCTTAATTAAAGACTTTTGGTGTGTAAGACTGTTGAATAATAATGTTTGAACAGTCTTTTACCCTCATAATGTTGTTTTTAAAGCTTAGAATAAGAGATAAACATATGTGGTGCTTTCATGAGTAAGTAACAAATATGTTCTACCCTGGAAGGATATTTATTGGAATATTTGAAGGACAGCAGTTTCTTCCCCACCCTATGTTCTTTCACACTTGAAGAAGTGTCACTTCACACCTCTATTTTATTTTTATTATTATTACCTGGAGAGTTTTCAGAGAATCTCAGATGCAGCATGTCTGGAAGAATAGAGTGGTAGGAAGAATAATGACCCACAAAGACAGCTGAATACTAATCCTCAGAACCTGTGACCATGTTAGGCTAACTGGCATAGAAGACTTAAGGTTTGCTAATCAGTTATCCTTAAAATAGGGATGTGATGTGAAAGTCACTCACTTGTATCCAATACTTTGCAATCCCATGGACTGTAGCCTGCCAGGCTCCTCCGTCCATAGAATTCTCCAGTCAAGAATACTGGAGTGGGTTGCCATTCCCTTCTCCAGGGGATATTCCTGACCCAGGGATTGAACCCAGGTCTCCCTCACTGAAGGTGGATTCTTTACTGTCTGAGCCACCAGGGAGGGCTCAGCTTGGTACAATCCCAAAGATCCTTAAAAGTGTAAGAAAGTGGCAAAAGAAGATAATTAGAATTAAATCTGATTTCAGATGAAAGATACACAGACATGCAACACTGTTGGCTTTGAAAGTATGGGAAGGGGGCTATAAGCCAAGGAATGTGGGTGGTTTATGGCAGTTAGAAAAGACAAAGAGAGGTGGTCCTAAGATGGCAGAGGAATAGGACAAGGAGACCACTTAATCCCCCACAAATTCATCAAAAGATCATTTCAATGCTGAGCAGCTTCCACAAAACAACTTCTGAATGCTGGTGGAGGACACCAGGCACCCAGAAAGGCAGCCCATTCTCTTCAAAAGAAGGCAGGGCAAAATATAAAAGGCAAAAAGAGAGACAAAAGAGTTAGTGATGGAGACGCGTCCCTGGAGGGAGTTGTGAAGGAGGAGAAGTTTCCAAACAGTGGGAAACCCTCTCACCAGCAGGTCTGTGGGGGAATCTTAGAGGGCAACATAACCAGGAGGAAAAACAAACAAAGAAAAAAAAAAAAAAAACACAGAATATATGCATATCCATAACTCCCAATGGAGAAGTAGCCCAGACGCTCGCACCCACCACCAGCAAGCAGGGGCTGAACAGAGAGGCACACGCTGCATTGCTTAGGGTAAATGCCCTGAGGACAATCTGTGGGAGTTAACATGAGATAGCAACCCAAACTGTGGGATAGCCAGAGACAGAAAAGAAAAAGAGAGAGAGAGAGAGAGAACTTTCCTGTGAAAAGCTCTAACCTAAGGCACAGCCTCAAAGAATGCAATGGCATCCCACTCTAGTACTCTTGCCTGGAAAATCCCTTGGATGGAGGAGCCTGGTAGGCTGCAGTCCATGGGGTTGTGAAGAGTCAGACATGACTGAGTGACTTCACTTTCACTTCACTTCACTAAGGCACAGCCTGGCCTGCTCAGAGAACAAAGAATTGAGCGAATACCAAAGGAGAGCTAGCCAGCTGTGGACAGGCCCCTCCTCCCACCTGAGGCAGAGAGGCAGGTGGGCGACAGCCAGAGCTGGAAGGCAAGGGGCAATCTCGGCCCCAGAGATGGCATCCTCCACCAAACTGTGAGCAGGCTCCCAGTTGCTAACCAAGTCTTCTTGGGATCCTGGACGGTTGACATCTGCCAGGAGGGTCGCAGCCTGAGATCAACTCCCTAGAGGAGACACAAAGCACACTTGATATGGCACTCTTGTGGCACACTGGGAAACTGAGTGGCTGGGACCAGGGAGGTAATTAAGATGCACAGACCACCTGGGACAGTGTGTCAGTGTGCTCACCAAGCACCTCGTTGCCTGAGCTGCTCAGACCTGGGAAGAGCACACAATGCATGCCTGAGTCTGTGCCTTTGTGGAGTACCCGAGAACCTGAGCCTGCCTGAGCAGCTTAGACCTGGAAAGTGGACGAAACACAGGTCTGCTTTGGACAGTTCCCTTGCAGAGCAACCTGGAGCCTGAGCAGTGTAGGCTGGGAAAGCACATGCTGCCGTGAGCTGGGGCAAACCCAGTGTGGTCCATACACTGCGAGCACTCCCCACACAAGCCAGTGATATTTCTTTCCAGTGTTCCTCCCTCCCCACAGCACACCTGAACAAGTGAGCCTAAATAAGTGACCACCTTCACCCTCTTGTGTCAGGGCAGAAATTAGACACTGAAGAGACTTGCAAACAGAGGAAGCCAAAATAAAGAAGAGGGAACCACTCTGGAAGTGACAGGTGAAACAGATTAAAACCCTGTAGTTAACATTGGCTAAGCATTGGAAGGAGCCTATAGACCTTGAAAAAAGGTATAAGCTGGAACAAGAAACTATCTGCAACTGAATTGACACCACACTGGCCTCAAAAACTCCAGAGAAATGCCTAGATATATTTTTACTATTATCATTTTTAAATTCTAAAGCAAATTTCATATATATATATTATAATTTTTGTGATTGATTTTGTTTTGTATTTTTAATATTGTATTTTTGAGACTCTAACCTCTACTCTAGATTTTTAATTTTTGCTTTACGGTTTTTGTTATCAATTTTGTACCTTTAAGAATCCAATCTTCAGTACCCATTTTTACTTAGGGATGTGATTACTGGCTTGATTGCTCTCTCCCCTTTTGACTCTCTCTTTTCTCCCTCAGGTCACCTCTATCTCCTCCCTTCCCCTTCACTTTTCTACTTAATTCTGTGAATCTCTCTGGCAGTTCTGGGCTGTGGGAAACACTTAGGGGACCAATTACCGGCTCAATTGGTCTCTCCCTTTTTGACTCCCCCTCTTCTCCTAGTCACCTTTTTCTCCCTCCTCCCTCTTTGCTTCTCTATGTAATTCTTTGAACATCTCTGAGTGTTCCAGACTGTGGAGAGCATGCAGGGAATTGATTGCTGGCGAGATTGCTCTCTCCACTTTTCTTCTCCTCCTGGTCACCTCTATTTCCTTCCTCCCTCTTCTCCTCTCCATGTAAATCTGTGAACCTCTCTGGGTGTCCCTCACTATGGAGAATCTTTTCACCATTAACCTAGATGTTTTATCATCTGTGCTGTATGGATAGAGAAGTCTTGATGCTACTGTAAGAATAAGACTAAAACCCAGAGGCAGAAGGCTGAAATTCAAAACTTGAGACCCCAGAAAACTCCTGACTTCATGAACATTAATTGGCAAGAGCTATTCCAAAAACCTCCATACCTACACTGAAACCAAGCACCACCCAAGAGCCAACAAGTTCCAGAGCAAAACATACCAAGCTAATTATCCAGCAATGCAGGAACACAGCCCTGAGCATTAAAATATAGGCTGCCCAAAGTCACACCAAACCCACAGACACCTCAAAACTCACTACTGGATACTTCATTACACTCCAGAGAGAAGAGATAAAGCTCCACCCAACAGAACACAGATGCAAGCTTCCCTAACCAGGAAACCTTGACAAGCCACTAGTCCAACCCCACCCACAGGGAGCAACCTCCACAATAAAAAAGAACCACAAACTTCTAGCCTACAGAAAGGCCACTGCAAAAACAGTAATCTAAACAAAATGAAAAGGCAGAGAAATATTCAGCAGGTAAAGGAACATAATAAACGCCCATGAAACCAAACAAAAGAGGAGGAGATAGGGAGTCTACCTGATAAAGAATTCAGAATGATGATAGTAAATGTGATCCAAAATCTTGAAAACAAAATAGAGTTACAGATAAATACACTGGAAATGAGGATTGAGAAAATTCAAGAAATGTTTAACAAAGACCTATAAGAAATAAAAAAGAGTAAATCAATAATGAATAATGCAATAATTGGGATCAAAAGCACTCTAGAAGGAACCAACAATAGAATAATTGAGGCACAAGATACGATAAGTTAGATGGAAGATAGAATGGTGGAAATAAATGAAGCAGAGAGGGGGAAAAAAAAAAAAAGAAATGAGGACAACCTCAGAGACCTCTAGGACAATATTAAATGCCTCAATATTTCAATCATAGGAGTCCCAGAATAAGAAGACTGAAAAGCTATCAGAAAATACTTGAGGAGATAATAGTTGAAAACTTCCCTAAAATGGGGAAGGAAATAGCCACCCAAGTCCAAGAAACTCAGAGAGTCTTAAACAGGATAAACCCAAGGCAAAACACCCCAAGACACATATTAATCAAATTAATGAAGATCAAACACAAAGAGCAAATATTAAAAGCAGCAAGGGAAAAACAACAAATAACACACAAGGGGATTCCCATAAGGATAACAGCTCATCTTTCAACAGAAACTTTTCAGAGCAGAAAGGAATGGCAGGACATACTTAAAGTGGTGACAAAGAAAAATCTACAGCCCAGATTACAATACCCAGAAAGGATCTCATTCAAATATGAAGGAGAAAACAAAAGCTTTACACAAGCAAAAGCTGAGAGAATTCAGCATCACCAAACCAGCTCTTCAACAAATGCTAAAGGATCTTCTCTAGACAGGAAACACAGAAAAGGTTTATAAACTCGAACCCAAAACAACAAAGTAAATGGCAAAGGGATCATACTTACTAATAATTACCTTAAATGTAAATGTGTTGAATGCCCCAACCAAAAGACAAAGACTGGTTGAGTGGATACACAAACAAGACACCTATCTATGCTGTCTACAAGAAACCCACCTCAAAACAAGGAACTTATACAGACTGAAAGTGAAGGGCTGGAAAAAGATATCTCATGGAAACGGAGACCAAAAGAAAGTGGGAGTAGCAATACTTATATCAGATAAAATAGACTTTGAAATAAAGGTCGTGAAAACAGGCAAAGAAGGACACTACATAATGATCAAAGGATCAATCCAAGAAGAAGATATAACAATTATAAATATATATGCACCCAACATAGAAGCATTGCAATATGTAAGGCAAAAGCTAACAAGTATGAAAGGGGAAATTAACAGTAACACAATAGTGGGAGACTTTAATACCCCACTCACACCTATGGATGAACTAAAATTAAATTAGCAAGGAAACACAAACTTTAAATGATACAATGGACCAGTTAGATCTAATTGATATCTATGGGACATTTCACCCCCAAACAGTGAATTTCAACTTTTTCTCAAGTGCACATGGAACATTCTCCAAGATAGATCACATCCTGCACCATAAATCTAACCTTGGTAAATTCAAAAAATTGAAATCATTTCAAACATCTTTTCTGATCACAATGTGGTAAGATTAGATATCAACTACAGGAAAAAAAATATCAAAAATACAAACATATGGAGGCTAAACAATATGTTTCTGAATAAGCAACAAATCACAGAAGAAATAAAAATATGCATAGAAACGAATGAACTTGAAAACACAACAACCCAAACCCTATGGGATTCAGCAAAAGCGGTGCCAAGGGGAAAGTTCATGGCAATACAAGCTTACCTCAAGAAACAAGAGAAGATTCAAATAAATAAACTAACTTTACACCTAAAGCAACTAGAAAAAGAGCAAATGAAGAAACCCAGGATTAGTGGAAGGAAAGAAATCATAAAAATTAAGGCAGAAATAAATGAAAAAGAAACAAAGGAGACTATAGCAAAAATCAACAAAACTAAAAGCTGGTTCTTTGAGAAGATAAATAAAATAGACAAACCATTAGCCAGACTCCTCAAGAAAAAAAGGGAGAAGAATCAAATCAACAAAATTAGAAATGAAAATGGAGAAATCACAACAGACAACACAGAAATACAAAGGATCATAAGAGACTACTATCAGCAACTATATGCCAATAAAATGGACAACTTGGAAGAAATGGAAAAATTCTTAGAAAACTATAACCTTCCAAAACTGAACCAGAAAGAAATAGAAAACCTTAACAGACCCATCACAACTACTGAAATTGAAACTGTAATAAAATTTTTTCCAAACAAACAAAAGCCCAGGACCAGATGGCTTCCCAGCTGAATTCTACCAAAAATTTAGAGAAGAGCTAACACCTATCCTACTCAAACTCTTCCAGAAGATAACAGAGGAAGGTAAACTGCCAAACTCACTCTGTGAGGCCACCATCACCCTAATACCAAAACCAGACAAACGTGCCACAGAAAAAGAAAACTACAGGCCAATATCACTGATGAACATAGATGCAAAAATCCTTAACAAAATTCTAGCAAACAGAGTCCAATAACATATTAAAAAGATCATACATCATGACCAAGTGGGCTTTATCCCAGGGATGCAAGGATTCTTCA
The DNA here is from genome assembly GCF_003369695.1 of Bos indicus x Bos taurus. Classification (NCBI taxonomy): domain Eukaryota; kingdom Metazoa; phylum Chordata; class Mammalia; order Artiodactyla; family Bovidae; genus Bos; species Bos indicus x Bos taurus. The sequence continues at coordinate 76,829,846 of NC_040077.1, forward strand.
GTATTCACAAACCAATCGATGTGATATACCACATTAACAAATTGAAAGACAAAACCCGTATGATTATCTCAATAGATCACAGAAAGCCTTTGGGAAATTCAACATCCATTTATGATAAAAAACCTTCCAGAAAGCGGGCATACAAGGAACATACCTCAACAAAATAAAAGCTATATATGGCAAACCCACAGCAAACATTATCTTCAATGGTAAAAAATTGAAAGCATTTCCCCTACAGTCAGGAACAAGACAAGGGTGCCCATTCTTACCACTACTATTCAACATGGTTTTGGAAGTTTTAGCCACAGCAATCAGAGCAGAAAAAGAATGAAAAGGAATCCCGATTGGAAAAGAAGAAGTAAAACTCTCACTGTTTGTAGATGATATGATCCTCTACATAAAGATGATATGATCCTCTACAAAATCCTAAAGACACCACCAGAAAATTACTAGAGCTAATAAATGAATATAGTAAAGTTGCAGGATATAAAATTAATACACATAAATCCCTTGCATTCCTATACACTAACAATAAGAAAACACAAAGAAAATTAAAGAAACAATTCCATTCACCATTACAACGAAACAAATAAAATATTTCTACCTAAAGAAATAATAAATAAATAAATCTACCTAAAGAAACAAAAGACTTTTATATAGAAAACTGTAAAACACTGATAAAAGAATCAAAGATGACACAAATAGATGGAGAAATATACTGTGTTCATGGATTGGAAGAATCAATATAGTGAAAATGAGTATACTACCAAAAGCAATCTATAGATTCAATGCAACCCCTATCAAGCTACCAACAGTATTTTTCAGAGAACTAGAACAAATAATTTCACAAATAATAAACCTCAAATAGCCAAAGCAATCTTGAGAAAGAAGAATGGAACTGGAGGAATCAACCTGCCTGACTTCAGGCTATACTACAAAGCTACAAGTCATCAAGACAGTATGGTACCGGCACAAAGACAGAAACATAGATCAATGGAACAAAATAGAAAACCCAGAGATAAATCCACACACCTATGGACACCTTATCTTTGACAAAGGAGGCAAGAATATACAATGGAGAAAAGACAACCTCTTTAACAAGTGGTGGTGGGAAAACTGGTCAACCACTTGTAAAAGAATGAAACTAGAACAGTTTCTAACACCATACACAAAAATAAGGTCAAAAATGGATTAAAGGTCTAAATATAAGACCAGAAACTATAAAACTCCTAAAGGAAAACAGGCAAAACACGCTCTAACGTAAATCATAGCAGGATCCTCCATGACCCACCTCCCAGAGTAATGGAAATAAAAGCAAAAATAAACAAATGGGACCTAATCAAACTTAAAAGCTTTTACACAACGAAGGAAACTATAAGCAAGGTGAAAAGACAGCCTTCAGAATAGGAGAGTTCAGTTCAGTTCAGTTGCTTAGTCATGTCCGACTCTTTGCAATCCCATGAACCACAGCATGCAAGGTCTCCCTGTCCATCAGCAAGTCCTGGAGTCCACCCAAACCCATGTCCATTGTGTCGGTGATGCCATCCAACCATCTCATCCTCTGTTGTCCCCTTCTCCTTCTGCCCTCAATCTTTCCCAGCATCAGGGTCTTTTCAAATGAGTCAGCTCTCCACATCAGGTGGCCAAAGTATTGGAGTTTCAGCTTCAACATCAGGCCCTCCAATGAACACCCAGGACTGATCTCCTTTAGGATGGACTGGTTGGATCTCCTTGTAGTCCAAGGGACTCTCAAGAGTCTTCTCCAACACCACAGTTCAAAAGCATCAATTCTTCGGCGCTCAGCTTTCTTCACAGTCCAACTTTCACATCCATACATGACTACTGGAAAAACCATAGCCTTGACTAGATGGACCTTTGTTGACAAATAATGTCTCTACTTTTTAATATACTGTCTAGGTTGGTCATAACTTCCCTTCCAAGGAGCAAGAATCTTTTAATTTCATGCCTGCAATCACCATCTGCCATGATTTTGGAGCCCAGAAAAATAAAATCAGCCACTGTTTGCACTGTTTCCCCATCTATTTGCCATAAAGTGATGGGACCGGATGCCATGATCTTAGTTTTCTGAATGTTGAGCTTTAAGCCAACTCTCTCCTTTCAGAATGGGAAAAAATAATAGCAAATTAAGGAACTGACAAAGAATTAATCTAAAATATATACAAGCAGCTCATGCAGCTCAATTCCAGAAAAATAAACGACCCAATCAAAAGATGGGCCAAAGAACTAAACAGATGTTTCTCCAAAGAAGACATGCAGATGGCTAACAAACACATGAAAAGATGCTCAACATCACTCATTATCAGAGAAATGCAAGTCAAAACCACAATGAGGTACCGTCTTACACTGGACAGAATGGCTGCTATCAAAAAGTCTACAAACAATAAATGCTGGAGGTCGGGGGGGGTGGGGGGAGAAAAGGGAACCCTCTTACACTGTTGGTGAGAATGCAAACTAGTAGAGCCACTATAGAAAACAGCGTGGATATTCCCTTAAAAACTGGAAATAGAACTGCTATATGACCCAGCAATCCCACTGCTGGGCATACACACTGAGGAAACCAGAATTGAAAGAGACACGTGTACCCCCATATTCATCGCAGCACTATTTACAATAGCTAGATATGGAGGCAATCTAAGAAGTCCATCAGCAGACGAATGGATAAGAAAGCTGTGGTGCATATACACAATGGAATATTACTCAGCCATTAAAAAGAAAGCGTTTGAATCAGTTCTAATGAGGTGGATGAAACTGGAACCTGTTATACAGAGTGAAGTAAGTCAGAAAGAAAAACACCAATACAGTATATTAATGCATATATATGGAATTTAGAAATATGGTAACGTTGACCCTATATGTGAGATAGTAAAAGAGACACAGATGTAAAGAACAGAATTTTGGATTCTGTGGAAGAAGGCAAGGGTGGGATGATTTGAGAGATTAGCATTGACACATGTATATTACCATATGTTAACTAGATCGTCAGTCTAGTTTCGATGCATGAGACAGGGCGCTCAGGGCTGGTGCACTGGGACAACCCTGAAGGATGGGATGGGAGGGAAGTGGGTGGGGGGTTCAGGATAGGGGACACATGAACACCCGTGGCTGATTCATGTCACTGTGTGGCAAAGACCACTGCAATATTGTCAAGTAATTAGCCTCTAATTAAAATAAATAAATAAATTTAAAGAAAGAGAACAAAAGAAAAGACAAAGAGATGGGTTATCCCCTGGAGCCTCTAGCAAAAAATGCAAATTGACAGCATCTTGATTTTAGCTCAGTGGGAACCTGTATTAGACTTCTGCAGAGCTGTAAGACAAAGCATGTGTTGTTATATGCTAAGTTGTTTAAGTTTATGCTAATTTCTTATAATTTCTCTGCTCTTCTCCAGTAGCATATTGGGCACCTACTGACCTGGGGCGTTCGTCTTTCAGTGTCATATCTTTATGCATTGTCATACTGTTCATGGGGTTCTCAAGGCAAGAATGTTGAAGTGGTTTGCCATTCCCTTCTCCAGTGGACCACATTTACAGAACTCTCCATCATGACCCATCCATCTTGGCTGGCCCTATATGACATGGATCATGGTTTCATTGAGTCAGACAAGGCTTGTGATCCATGTGATCAAATGCTTCAAGATGGTGAAGTAGAAGGACATGCAATCATCTTCTCCTGTGAGTGCTAGGGAGTCTCGAGCGGCAAGAGACTGGTTCCATATTGGGAAAGGAATATGTCAAGGCTGTATATTGTCAATCTGTTCATTTACCTTCTGTGCAGAGTATATCATGAGAAATACCAGGCTGTATAAAATACAAGCTGGAATCAATATTGTGGGGAGAAATATCTGTAAACTCAGATAGGCAGATGACACCATCCTTATGGCAGAAAGTGAAGAGGAACTAAAGAGCCTTTTGATGAAGGTGAAAGGGGAGAGTGAAAAAGCTGGCTTAAAGCTTAGCATTCAAAAAACAAAGATCATGGCATCTAGTCCCATTACCTCACAGCAAATAGATAGAGAAACAATGGAAACAGTGACAGACTGCATTTTCTTAGGCTCCAAAATCACTGCAGATTATTACTGCAGCCATGAAATTAAAAGATGCTGATCCTTGGAAGAAAAGCTATGACCATCCTAGACAGCATACTAGAAAGCAGAGGCATTACTTTGCTGGCAAAGTTCTGTCTAGTCAAAACTATGGTTTTCCAGTAGTCATGTATGGATGTGAAAATTGGACCATAAAGAAGGCTGATTGCTGAAAAATTGATGCTTATGAACTGTGGTGTTGGAGAAGACTCTTGAGAGTCCCTTGAACTGCAAGGAGATCAAACCAGTCCATCCTAGAGGAAATTAGTCCTGAATGTTCATTGGAAGGAGTGATGCTGAAGCTGAAGCTCCAGTACTTTGACCACCTGATGCAAAGAGCTGACTCATTAGAGAAGACCCTGATGCTGGGAAAGACTGAAGGAAGAAGGAGAAGGGGATGACAGAGGATGAAATGGTGGATGGCATCACTGACTCAGGGAACATAAGTTTGAGAAAGCGCTGGGAAATGGTGAAGGACAGGGAAGCCTAGTGGTGCAGTCCATGGGGTAGCAAAGAGTTGGACATGACTGAGTGACTCAGCAACATCAACAACAATTTTTTACAACAGCCACATTGAATTAATACACATAATTTCTTTTATTTTCCTGTAAGATAAGAGGGATGATAAATTAGTGAGGTTTACATGGGCGTTGCTCAGGAAGGAATAATAATAAGGTCAAAAGTAGACATAGCGTTGTTGAGGGATATTAGTTTCTAATTTTCCTCTATATGTCCACTATATAACTTCCCTAAATGTGGCCAACAAAATGCTTGCTTGATGATCCTTGGAAGCACTTTTTGATCATTAATGACTGGAAGTAAATTATAATTAATCTGATTGAAAGTCCTTGTCTTCTTCCAGAAAATAAGCCTATTATCATAATAAAATAACTATTTGAACCATCTAGGTCTATTAAAACTGTTATGCTTTAAAAGAGGGGGGAAAGTCCATCCTGCTTTGTCATCTTATGCAATTGCATCACAGAAATTTGTTCAAATGATCCTTATTAAAATAAAGAAATGGCATACTGAGTAATATTACCACAAATCTTGAAGAAAATGAGACATTTGATCTCGCCATGATTCATAAATGATTCCCTCATTATCTTTTATAAAAACTCAAAGACACTTTGGGAGATTGAGTGCTGTCATAGAAAATCCATGCTCACCAGTCAGTAATATGGACAGAACTAAGCATGTGAAAATCTTGAATATATGGTCAAGCTATTAGTGTATGAAAATGTATTAGTATATAGTGTATACAAGCTGCTGAAAACACCAAACATGATAAACTTTTGAGAGGATCACTTTAAATTTCCTATCTCTGCCTCATTTCACTTTTTTTCTTACTATCATTTTGAGTGAAGTATTGTAATGAGTATTGTAGTATGCTTGAATTAATCACCAGCATCCATAAATAAATTGTGATGGGGATAATGATCTAAATTCTGTAATATAAAACATCTAGAGTGTAGAGGAGATTTATTAAGTATTTGTTACAGTTCATAAAATACATGAATGAAAATTTAGAAGTTTGAAACATTATCTCAAGGCAAAATAGCCCAAGCAATTTTCTGTGATATGTGGTTGATGTATTGACACATATTTTGGGTAGACTTTTGAGAAAGTAGATGAAGACAAAGAAAGGACAATTTCCTTTATTCAAAGAATAAAAAGGCACTTTCTGTAATTTCAAACATTACTTAACATGAAGATGGAGCAGTTTTTTTTTTTTTTTTTTAACTAATTGTTTTTCACATTGCAGAGAATCTTGGATTGGATGCTGAAGTTGCTAAAGCCAATGCCCTGGGTTTTGTTGGGTGTCTGGCCTCAGTCCAATACAACCATATTACACCACTGAAGGCAGCCCTGCGCCATTCTACCACTGCACCTATAACCATCCAAGGGGCCTTGATAGAATCCAGCTGTGCCTCTCTGATGGATTCGGATGTGAATGCGGTGACCACGGTGCACTCCTCATCAGGTGTGCAAGAAAATACTCCATGAAACTTCTTTCACCAGTACTACGTAGATGTCTTCAAGAAGCTTTCAGGCTAAAGGCTAACGTGAATCAATTCCTTACCTTGTATGATTACAGGCAGTTAAGAATTATGACTGGTTTCTTAGATTGATATTTAATATATTTAAATAATCCTATTTCTAATATAGAGCTTCCGAGGTGGCTCAGTGGTAAATAATTTGCCTGCTAAGCAGAAGACGCAGGTTCTATCCCTGGGTCAGGAAGATCCCCTGGAGAAGGAAATGGCTACCCCCTCCAATATTCTTGCCTGGGAAATCCCATGGACAGAGGATCCTAGAAGGCTACAGTACACAGGGTCGCAAAAAGAGTTGGACAGGATTTAGCTATCAAACAACAACTTCTAATATAATGAGTAGTTAGAAATGCATACATATATGTCTGTGAGTGAGTGAGTGAAAGTCACTTAGTCATGTCTGACTCTTTGTGACCCCATGGACTATAAAGTCCATGGAATTCTCCAGGCCAGAATGCTGGAGAGCGTAGCCTTTCCATTCTCCAGGGGATCTTCCCAACCCAGGGATTGAAACCAGGTATCCCACATTGCAGGCAGATTCTTTACCAGTTGAGCCACAAGGGAAGCCCAAGAATACTGGAGTGGGTAACCTTTCCCTTCTCCAGTGGATCTTCCCAATCCAGGAATTGAACCAGGATCTCCTTCATTGCAGGTGGATTATTTACCAACTGAGCTATCAGGGAAGCCCATATATGTATGTAGGTATATTTATTTTTTCACTACTATTTAAAGTGGCTACTGCTCTGAGGATTGAGGAGTTTTGAGGACAGGAAGGTAAGCTGGTCTTTGAACTAATAAAATTCATGTGATTAAAACCAACCTTCCTTAATAATAGGAAAGCCCCATGGTAGTATCATCCACATATCTTCTCTTATTCTACCACTCCTTGAAATACCTTTTCTAGCTTTATTAGTCACCATCATCCTAGGTGTCTAGAAGTATTCTTAGGATTTAATTTAGTCAGGTATGTTCATCAATTGCCAAATAAGTTATGAATTATGAGCAAAGAAAGGGCATAGAGTTTTTTTGCTACCTTCTTATTACTGATCTTGGTGTTTTCTTGGCAGCAGTCAGGTATGTATCCTAGAAAAGTACGTGAATGTGACACTTGGCTGGGCTTGATTTGTGTTCTGAATCTTCCAATGCTAGACTATGGAATTTTTGGCAGGTTACTTAATAGCTTTGGTATCTGTGAAAATGGGAAAAACAATAATCATGTTGGAGTCATTTTCAGAGAATTAAATGATAGAGCAGTACTAATGATAGGTGCTGTAAGTCCTGAAAATTTTATGTGCACTATATGGATACCTCTAGGATCATTAACCCATTTTAATACCTTTGCAGGTTGTTGTTTTAAAATGTACATAGTTCAGTGTCACCAGACTGATAAGTGTCAGAGCAAAGATTAGAACCCAGGTCTAGGTGCCTTCAAACTTGATGCTCTTTAAAAAACAAACAAACAAAAAACATATATGTTAATGCACATCTAGTAAAACCCTCTAGTGAGGGTTTCCTGGGTGTGTTAATGCACCAACACTTTTGTTCTTTCCTGCCAATGAGCTCATAAATCTCTTGTAATGAAAGAAACCTCTGAAGCAGAGGCAAGTGTGATTGAGGGAAGAAGGTGTTGTCATGTATAGAAACTGTCCAGCAAAGCAGAAAAGGACATCAAAAGTAGGCTGAGAGGTAAGCAGTAGAATAAAGCAGACATAATACCACCATCACTTTGTTTAACCCCTTATATTACAGCTTATATAGAATCTAACAGAATCATGCAAGTATGGGGTATAAGCAGAGTACTTCAAATACTCTTTTTTTTTTTTTCTGTATATGCTTGTTTGGGTTCCTTCCAAAATGCCAGCTACTAACTCTCTGAGATCACCTGGTCTAACCCACAGGTGTATCATCTCAACTGCATATTGTAGACCTTCTGCTAGGACTTTGAGTGTCTTTTACTCCTTTCAGATCTTTTTGGGAAGACAGATGAGCGGGAACCACTCACCAATGCAGTGCGAAGTGACTCGGCCATCATTGGAGGTAAACCATGATTTGTGGCTGAAAGCAGAACAGACATAAGTGATTCTGTGGTCTGGAGGAATTATCTGAATTCTTCCTCAATTGTGGCCATCCAGCACCCAGAGCCCTGCATGATCTGCAAGAATGTGAGCCTTTTCATGAATAGTCATAATGCTTTGATGATCGAAGACACCCTTCCCCCAGGCCAGGTACCAGCAGCTCCATGGAATCTTCTTTCCCTTCAACCACCAGGCAGCTGAGCACAGAGTCAACAGCTGGATAATTTACTTCGAGACAGGCAGCATGCATCCTGTTGATCTCATCCAGTTGTCATTTTTCCTAAAGCACAAACAAAGCAAACCAATAAAACTACATATGGAAAGAAGCCATGTTGGCATAAACAGATGGGCAAAGCCATCATCCTGTCGGGTTTTCTCCACCAAGTGGATCAAATGAGCAGGGTGAAGCCCACAGGACTGTAGTTTCCAATCCAGCAACACATATGGTTACAGAGGCAGATCTTGTCTGCTCTGCTGTGAACCCTGCCTTCCCTTCTCCTCCCTTACTTCTCCATTTTCTCCCTGCCTCTTGGTTTCTCCACTTTGTATTCTTCCTCAGCTTGGCTGCTACCTCCGGGAGCTTGATTTGTCCATCTGGGCCTTGCAACACAGAATGACTCCCAAACCTTGTTTAATGGAAGATGCCTGTGAGAGACTGAATTCATTTCCATCTGAGAACCAGGGTCCTCACAGTGCCCCTATCTCTGCCTTCTGGCAGGCTAGATGAGCTGTTCTACACCAGATGGAGTTTGCTCTTAAAAATCAACAGTAACCATTTATTTAACATCTATGGAATGAGCCCCATTACGGGTCAGGACCAGCACTAAGTGTAGAAGTAGAATGACGAAAAACATGGATGCTGCCCTGTAAGAACTCACAGCTTGGCTGGGGTCGGGTGGGATGGGGTGGGTAAACAGGTAACAACAGAACCAGTGAGTGGTGTTTTAAGGAAGGCAGCACAACTGGCAAGGGGAGCACAGAGGTGCATAATTACAATAAGATTGTGAGGAAGACACACACATACACATACACATACACACGTTTCCTTAACGAAGTTCTTCAAATGTCTGGCTTGAATTCCTGCTTCAGGAATAAAGTCCAAGTTGATTTTTGTTTTGCAACAAGAAATATAGGAAACCATTTGATGCCTATTTCTCTTCACATAATTTTTCATTTGACAAGTAGTAAAAGACTTTAGTGACTGCTGACTTTTTCCCACTAGTGTATAGGCTTCCTTGAGTCTAAGAACAGGATATTCACCCCAACCCCTGAAGAAAATTCATGGGAGTTCACAGCCTCCCACCCTAAATATTCCATGTCCTGAAGAAGTAGAAACCAGTTCTGTATTTCATCTCTTAAAGTTGCAGCCCATTCCTGGGTATCACTCACTATACCCAGTTTATTTCTAGGTTGGTTAACTTACCTGGTTTTACTTTGCCTTGTTCTAAAATAGTTGGGGAAAATGTTATATCATGGTTTAGGATCTTACTTTTTAAAATAAACATTTTGTCTCAAGAGTCATTCTACTTAGATAAGAAAACGGCAGAAAATATACTTTATTAGGAATGAATTTATCTTTGAATATCATAAATATTTTTCAAAGATTTTAATGTTGAGAAACATTCTTTCTTCTATAGATTCTTTTTCTCTTTAGAAATTTGACAGTATCCACATTTTTACCATCCTTTGCTGACTTTGCTATTCACTTCTCAAGAGAATTCCTGCCAAAGGTAGGGTCAAGACCTTAGGATCAGTGAGGATGACTTGCCAAGTAGGTCCAGTAAAATCACATACAATCAATCCAAAGTAGGGGAGAATGTGACACAGTAGGGCAGACATTTGCTATTGTAGTTGACTCTGGAAGACAGAAGGGTACCATCTTCAGACTACCCTGCATCTTACAGAGTATGCAGCAGGGTAAAATGCCCTGAATGTTTAGTAAGCATTTCATTATTAATAAGACATTTTTAGTAAAGCAAACATATATTGCAAACAAATTTACACCCATAGTGTATGTACCGGGAAGTGAGATACTTAAATATTATTTTCTAGGGTGCTGAAATAGTTCTAAGATACTTACTTATTTGCAAGGTGACAAAGAAGTGTGCTAATTAAAAGTGATTCAGGCATATTCTTGAAGGCAAGTCTTGAAGGAATTTATTAAGAGATCATTTTCTAGTCTGATTTCATGTTTATTTGATGACATTCTTAGTCTGTTAAATATAACCTTCTCTGATATAAACTGCCTTGCTCCGTCACTAGTCTGAAAGAGGGGTTTTTTTGCTAACTGAAGTCTGAAAACATTTTAGCCTGTGTTTATTTCTGGACACGTGGCAGAGTTTGTTGCTTGTTTGTTTTTGTTTGGTTCTTTGTCCTAAGTGACCTTGTTGTCTTCTTTAAATTCTTTCTCCTGATCAGATGATCTGTGATAATTGCCTTCTCTCTTGTCCCTCTTTCTCAACAGGAGTAATAGCAGTGGTGATATTCATCATCTTCTCGATCATTGGCATCATGAGCCGCTTCCTTTACCAGCATAAGCAGTCACATCGCACCAACCAGATGAAGGAGAAGGAATATCCAGAAAATTTGGACAGTTCCTTTAGAAATGACATTGATTTACAAAATACAGTGAGCGAGTGTAAGCGGGAATATTTCATCTGAAAAACTGCAGGGTCATCTCATATTCTTTTTTATTTTTGATTTCTCCTTATCCACTTTCTCCCATACTTTAATTTTGGTCATTATCTTTCTCTGTTTCCCTTTTATTTTGGGGACATACCTGCATTCACCAGAGCATCTATCCCCTCAAACTAGCCCAGAATACTAGGCAGCTATGACCACTGCCTTCCTCTTTAACAAACTTATCATGGTGAAAATGATCACTCAAGAGATTGATTTGACTACTTTAGACAAGGAAGAGACACATGGGTGTGCACATGTCCATATTCTGTTCTGTATTTCTGATTTCTAAGATGCAGCCTTCAGTTCTGCAACTATTCAGTCTTGCAGGCTTACCTTGAACCTGAGCTCTGTGACTTCGGCATGTAACCATCATCCTCGACACCCTCCCCCACTTCAAGTCCACTCTGACCAGAGAACTCAGGGTACCAAAAAGGAAGATGCTAGGGCCTGGTTTGTGTCAGTGGCACTTTAAAAGGAAAAAGAGAGGTTTGTTGTGTGTTAATTTTCCTTACTATAGGAAGCCCATTGCCCTAACTCATCATCATTGTTCACTCTCTTATCCCCTGAGTATTTTCAAAAATAGGACTCCTGATAGTCATAAGCTATTACTGTGTTCCTTTCTTACCACTCTCTCCTGTCTCCTGGGGCTGACACTTTAGAACAGCACACATAGCTTAAACCTAGGAGAAGCATGGAAAATAGTTGCTTGAAACTAGGAGGTAAAAAGACAGCTGCTAGGAAGTAGATGTTCTATAACTTTGAAAATGCCTCTTCTAATTTTGTAAGAAATATTAGCTAGGTTATTCCTGAGATTATTATACTGATATATATATATATCAGTTATTGCATCAAAAAGCAACTCAAAGTCTAAAATAGTATTTGGTTCTGTGAAAGAGCTTAAATCATCTCAACTCAGCTTTAAAGAAAAATAAAAACAAGACAAAAACAAAAAGCAAAGCAAACAAACAACAAACAAAAACTGCATGAAAGCAAAGAAATGCCAAACAGATTTTTTTCCTTCCATCCCCTCACTAAAGATCTGGTGAAAAGCGTAAACACAAGTTTCACATTTTAGAATAGACAAATAACCCACGTCTGCCACTGAGCCATTTTTTTCTAGGAGGTTTAGGATGAACTGACATATGAAGCTTTCTGACTAGCTCCAGGAAGCTACCACTGCTTTTCATAATTTTAGAGGAGCCCTTAGGTTCTACAGCGCATCATATTTTCAAGTCTGCTGCATCCTATGTATATAAAGGTCCCCACATGCTTCCTTCTATAGGCATAAACTCCCAGATGAGGCAGTGACATGTTTCAGGGTATGCATCATTTTGGTACCAAAACAGCCGAGAAACATCATCATTTCTTCAAGAAACAACATCATTGGGCTCATCCTCGAAGTGGTGGTAAGAATCCTGGTGGTTTTGCTATAGGAACATTCCTCACTCTTTGCCTCTGGGCCATCTTCAGGAAAAAGATAAGGGGAAAACTATATAAATGTTCTAGTATGCTGGGAATGCAAACAGAATGAGCCACAGATGTGGAAAGTACTTGCTGATTCTCTTTACAAGACAGACTCAATTTGAATTCCATCTTTTCCTTTTTGTGTCTGTCACCTCTGACTGTTTTAACACTTTCCTGCATGATGAGGCTCACAATGAGGGGCTCCTCAGCTTCACCCCATTTCAGGTCTATTTCAGGCTTTCAATGTCAAAGAACATGGGGAAAGAATTTCGTTTGCAATCATATTTCTCAAATAGTAGGTGTTCTAAAGACACACTCTCTTTTAAAAATTTTATGTGGATTCTTACTTAATCATTTCCATTATATCCTTTTGCTAGCAAATTTATTTTAAAGTAATTCTAACAAGGGCTTTTTTTTTTTTCCCTTCTTACTTTAATAAGATGAATGATCCATTCATAACAGGAAAGATCTTAAAATATTGTTTCCTCCTGCCCTGTTCTCTCCTACTTCCAATGTTCACTTTTGGATTTTCTATTTCCATAAAAAGACTTTATAAATCAGCCTTTTGCTTGGCGACATCGTCCTCTGTCCCCTGAAATAAAAGTCATCATGTAGTGCAGTGGGTTTAGCCTGAAGCATCTCCAATAATGAAATGGAAAGAAAAAGAAGGTTGAGTAATAAAACTGGAACTGCTCGTTATTCAAGTCTCTGAGAAGTAGGGACTACATTTTGCTGACATAGTACAGATAAAAGAAATGGAGGACTAACAGAGGCCGATTTGGAGTATTCGTTTTTCTCATCTACTTATGCTTGTGGGTAGTTCTGTAGGGTGAAAACTTTGGGAAACTCCATCCTTGCCACATCTCCACTACAGAATCTACCAGCAAACCTCCCCATATCTGTAGACTATCTATCCATACATACTACGTATCACAGACTTAATGACGAATGCCAAGACAGTGCAATCAGCACATCACTCTTATAAGCAGAGTCTCAGGGCTAAATAAAACTTATTTTTACAGGGTTGGAATATTTCATAACCCCAGAGAACACTAACTTTCACTAGATGTATATGGAAAGCAAGCATGCTGCTCCTTCCAAAGGAAAACACACTTTTCAGTGACAAAGAAGTGTGAACTCTGCCTATATTTCCTCATTGGTACCAAAATCCATGGAGTTTTGTGCAACTGTTGATTTGTATGTTTCAATCCTTGAACAATTATAATATAAAGTAAAAGTCTTTGAAAGCATTCTGATGCCTCCTTAACCACAGTTTTCTGCTTTGAGTTTCCTGACTGCACACGTTGGCCAGTTGGATCGCCATAATCCTATACTTTAACTCTCTTTGGTAATTGCTGTTTACCAAAGTATTTCATAGAATGTGCTTTATAGGAAAACCAAAAACATCTGTGAAATTTCACATTTTAAGGGGGCCATTTCAATTATATAATTCTCACCAAACAAATCTATTTATGTAAGCAGCGGTGTGTTTGCTTACCGTAAACATATTTAATGCTGCATCATTCCTTATGTGCATAGGTTTGAATGCTATGGTTTATAGGAGAATTTGTCTAGAGAGTTAGACATTTGTCACTTCTCTAGATATATTTTTTAAGAAAAGCTTCACTTATTCTCTACTCTGAACTGCAAATGTAATATTTATTTTAAGGATCCTAGGGCTGGTTTTTTCAAAACAGTTTTTATGCCCTTGAGTAATAACAGAGATGGTACTAACCTGACTTCCTTCTTTTGTTAGACTATTGCCCACTACAGGGTAGCAGGAGCAGGATCAGAACAAAAGAAGAAAACTGGTCTGTACTTCATTCATGGAGTAATTATTACCCAATACTCTAAGGGCTGTGTTGGATACTGAGTATATTAACATATACTGCACCTTGTTCTTGCCCTTGGAAAGCCAAAATCTGGCAGGGGAGGCATGTATTGTTGTCATAGACTTGCTGGAGACTGAAAGAAACAGGTACTTTCTGGAAAATATTTCTATATATTTCTTCTTGTTTATTACTTCTGCCTTCAATAAGCTGCTTTGTGTTCCTTTCTTAAAGCAAGTATCAATCTCTGCAGGTATATTTCTCTGGAGGGAGATGGATTGACTCTGTAGGGACAAGAATAAATGATCTCCATCTCTAGAGTACTTCTGGGGAAGCTGTATTCTCTCCGTTCTTGTTTTAACTCTGGGTAGGGGATTCTGAAAGCCCTCCTTCTAAGGGTCAGACCTCAGTGATCACACAGGGACCCTATCTGGGGTAAGGAAACAACAATCTCCATTTTCCCCCTCTTCATTTCCCAGTTCTTTTATGAAATTTATTCATGACCTATTGCATGCCCTTGTTCTTCCAGATTTTCCTTAAGGCATTTTTGTCCTACTCTAGCTTCTCCTAAAACCCTACTGCATCCTACTGAACCATATTGACTCAATTTAGGAAGATCTCAAAGAACTGGATGAAGCACTGCTTTGAGTAACTCATTGACTCAAAGGTGTCATCCATCTAAATGAAGTCTCATATCTGTGCTCTGGGGGGATTTTTCCAATTCTGAAAAAAATCACACATTTCTCGTCTCTGCAAGAAGCTCATTCAGTTACAAGAGCTACCCCGGGAGACTCCAAGACCCTTATAGAGATAGGAATCAGGCCCTTGAGTTCTTTCCTATAAAATGTCTTGACAGCTTGTCCACCAATAACTGGCATCTTTTGAATTTCTACAAGGATACAATCCATCAAAACCATATTGTAGCCTGAGCTTGCCAAAGGAAATCTGAGACACAGTGTATAGCTCTTAACCTGAAGGCTGAGACATACTTAATCCTCCTTTGTCCTAGAAGTCCCGAATAGACCAATCAATAAAGAGGCTTCCTTGTTCCTGACAATGCAGAGATGGTTAAAGGAAGAAGATTCCATCAAACTCAAAATTTTCAGAATACTTGGAAGACAACTGAGTGCTGTTTCATGTCTCTCATGCAGTTTGAAAGTGTTTTCTTAAAAACACACACAAAGTGTGATTGAATTATTTCTATTCTGTTCTTGAGTCTTTCTTACCCACCCTCCATTTCCTCACCCACACTCTTACTTGTTAAGTCATCTAATTTGCAGATTTTGCTTGTCTTTCATTTTTATTTCTGCTTCACAAATTCCAAATATTCAAACCTCTTAAAGGGAAAAAAAAAATCACAAACACATACCTACACAATCTCTTTGTCAAAATAGGGCTGATATACAGGCTTCCTCTATGACATCCTCCATACATCTCTGTTTGATAAGAAGAAACACATTTTCTTTTGAGTCAACAGTTATTTGAAACTTTCAGAGGAGGTTTTCATATTTAACTCTTTTTTCTGCTTTTGAGTAACTTTTGTCTACTTTGCACTAAGGTACTCTGAGGGAGAACAGAAAAGCACATTTTTTTTAGTGAACTACTGTACTTTGTAAGTGAGTTGTCTGTCTTTTGTAACGTTTATAGTCTACAAAACAGTAGAACAGACATGAGCAAAGATTAAAGCAAAAGTGGTTTGGGTGTTTTGACCACACTTGGTGGGAACAGGATGAGGAGAAAGAGAGAACAGGTGGCATAAACTTGGTAACAACTGATGACTTTCCCACAGAAGGGTTGCTGCTTCCAGAGAGCCTCACTGGTGGCAGCTCTTCCCACTTTCCTGGCTTTTAATTCTGGAATCTCTTTAGTGCATTTGGATCTTCACTTTACCCATTAGGGAAAGAGGCAATATCATGGGGTTTGCATGAGGGATTCTTTACTTAACTTGGCACAATATTTTTGTCTCTTCCCAGTACAACAACCACATTTTTTTTTCTAGATTAGTGTTTCATTGGGATTTTTCTAGGATGCTTTAGAGCTATCACCACAATGATCTAATCTGCCCAGATTGAACAGTTAGAGGAACTATGAGGAAGCTCCTTAGGCCCACTACCCTGAATCAGCATTCCCCATGGGTAGAAGCCCCGAGGACCTGAAATCAGCCTTGGGATCTTCCTCTCCCCCTTATTGGTCCAGCCATGCGTGGACATGGCAGAATGATGATGAGATGTGCTACTCCCCATACCTGACAGTGAATACTTTCAGGGACCTATCACCCAACACTATCTGGGAACACTGCTTTCTTCAATCATCCCCAGTTATACAGGGGAACTTTTGCAAAAACAGCAGGACAAATTAAGAGGGCTGTCTTAGGTCACAATCAAAGGTGAAGCTAGTTGTTTTAGTGATTAAATCCTAGTCTTAATTTTCCTCAACATCATATTCTTCCATGCCTCCAATGCCAGAAGTAGCCTCAGGGGACACGAAAACCAGATGAAATAGACTGTTGTATTGCCCTGCAGACTCTTTGGAAAGCCTCCCCATAGATAGAATTTTCAGTAAACCTTAAGGAATAGTATTAATGAGCTTCTGCCTAGTCAGACATCCTAATTATAGCCAACATCATCCCCCAGTCTTCACAGGAATTATAGTCTCTTCTCTCTGAATGGCAGTGTCAATCTGTGTAACCTTGCCCTGCCTTAAATACTAATGCAAAAATACCAAACCTTGCTTACAACAGTGTGCTTATAAGGCAAGAGGGACTTTGTATTTAGTGAGGTCCAACATCAAGAATGCTTTCCTTCTGAATCTGGTAGTTGACAGGTCTCCTGATATGCTGTGCCACTTTGGGCTGTCACTCCCCTCAATCTACTGGAGGTGTCACTGGAAATTGGAATGCAGGCTGAGGAGGAACCACAGATAAGTCTCCAGGATATGCTAGGTAAGGAACTAGCAAACGTTTACTGCATAGGGCCAGATAGTCAGTACTTTAGCCTTTATAGGACAGCCAGTCTCCATTGCGGTTGCTCATCTTTCCTGTTGTAGTAGGAAGTGGGCCAAACATGGACAAAGAGTCATGGCTATGTTCCAGTAAAACTTTGTTTTCAAGAATAGGCAACATATCAGATTCGGTTCATGGGCTATAGTTTGCTGATCCTTGTTATGCAATATTACAATGTCCACTTCAGATGGAAAATCAGTTTTGTTCTGGCATAGAGTGGTCCTCCTTCTTGAAGAATGGGAAAGAGCAGGGAAATTATTTTTAACAAAGAAATGTTAAAATACAAAATAACCTCTTCTTCAAAAATATATATGTCAGATACTTATAATGGCAAAAGCACAAAACAGGTCACCTCTCTTTGTAGATCTTCTGGAGTCTAGCTTTTCCTTTTGACCTTCCCATATTTGTTCCTGAAACAGAATCCCAAGTGATGTTGCCTCATTTCAAGTCAGTTTTGTAGACCATGTAACATGTCTTAATACACTGTATGGGGGAAAAAAAATAAAAGTTAGCCTTAGATTTCTTTGTTTTCTATGGTTCCTGTTGTACAGAAGAAAGACTTACACTGTAAATAATGTATATTTAATAAAGAGAGAATTTTGTATGATTTTGTGTGGAAGACAAATGTGTCTCACTGTGTTTTCTTGGGTTAATGAAGAGTCAAACAATTAATCCCTTAACACCCATTCTCATTCCTTAGACCATTAACTCCCAGACAACATGACCTGTGGGGTTGCTGCAGAAACATGAACCTCACACTCCCCGGGTTTATTGATTTTACCAGGCCTAAAAGTGCTGCTGTGGGCTCTCTGAGAGCTCAGTGGTTTATACTGGCTCAGATGTATACAAGACCAAGCTCACTGACTTCATTAGAAGTCAAGTTCAAGGCTCAGGAGTCACTCTGGTTTCAGGGATGCACATGAAATCTGGGATGGGTGCTCTCCTAAACCTTCCTCAGCACCCACTCACTCACAGAAGCCATCCCCCATACCTCTCCTTGGCTATCCCTTTTTATCAGAGACAGTCTTAATTCCATATGTTTGAGACACTAAGTATGCATTGTCTTGAAATGGAATTCACTTCATTGAGTGTTTATTAAGATTTCTATGTATGGAGCCAACAAACATAAATTGAAAACTGACATGGTTTTTCAACAGAACAGAATCATGACAACATCAGATTTAGCTTTCTTTTTTAATTTATTTATTTTATTGAAGTAGTTAATTTACAATTCTCTGTTCATTTCTGCTATACAGCAAAGCAATTCAGTTTTGCATAATATACACATTATTTTTAATATTCTTTTTCATGATGCTTTATCACAGGATATTGAATATAGCTCCATGTGCTCTACAGTAGGACCCTGTATGTTATCCCTTATATATGGAATCCAAAATATGGCACAAATGAGCCTGTCAATGAAGCAGACTCACATTTAACTTTTAAAAACTCATCAAACTGCACAGTGGAGAGTGGACCTTGGAAACAAAAGAAAAGGCAGAGAATAGTTGGGATGCACTTCAGAAGCCTGTAGTAGGGTATGGTGTCTGGGACCAGGGCTGTCATAGCGGAAGTTGTAATAAAGCTGTGTCCAAACACAACCAATAGGGCTCGCTGACAGATTAAAGAGAAAGCATGAGGGAAACAAAGAATCTAGAAAGATGAGAATTTGGGGCTTAAGTGACTGAATGGGTGGGAGCAAATAGTTATGTTTTAGAGGAGTGTGGGCTGTGAAGTGGAAAAAGTGGATAAAAAATCCAGCTTGGGATTTTGTGAAGATTGAGATTCCAACTAGGTAATAGACTGTGGATTCAGAGCACGTATCTGGATATATACGTCTGCAGTTCAGGAGTGAGGTCTGGTCCAGAGAAACAAGTGGAAGATATATGTATACCTATATGTATCTATTGTTGTTCTTTAGTGGCTAAGTTGTGTCCTACTCTTTTGCGACCTCATGGACCTTTTGTGACCCCACCAGGCTCCTCTGACCATAGGATTTCCTAGGCAAGAATCTGGAAAAGGTTATCATTTCCTATTCCAAGGAGTCTGCCCCACCCAGGAATCAATCCCTTGTCTCCTGCATTGGCAGGAGGATTCTTTACCACCAGGCCACCAGGGAAGCATATACATGTATAAATATAGACATATACATATATGTGTGTGTGTGTGTGTGTGAGAGAGAGAGAGAGAGAGAGAGAGAGAGAGAGAGAGAGAGAGAGAGAGAAACCAATTAAGATAGTCTAGAGTGTGAGTATAACTAGAAAATTTTTGACAGTGGAACAGTGATCTGTCAGAGAACCAAGGGCCAGACATGGAGGGAGGATGAAAAACAGATGAGTAAGCTGGGTTCCAGAAAACAAAGTGCTTAACCAAGGAGAAATGGACAGTCCTTCAACTCTGTTGAGAAACTAAGTGAGATGAGAATACATATTTAGCAAGAAAAGGTATCCAAGACCCTTTTCAGAGCCACTTGAAAAAGACATGGGAAGGAAATTCTGCTTGGAGTCATCTGACACCACAGAGAAGGTAGGGGATGACAAGGACCAAGGCTTAAAGGAATCCAGGAGTATGGACATACATGGACTTGGACTAGGCACATGCATGTGTGCATGCTAAGTAGCTTCAGTCATGTCTGACTCTTTGTGACTCTATGGACTATAGTCTGCCAGACTTCTCTGTCCATGAGATTCTCCAGGCCAGAATACTGGAGTGGGTTGCCATGCCCTCCTCCAGGGGATCTTCCCAAACCAGGAACTGAACCCATGACTCTTATGTCTCCTATGTCTCCTGTATTGGCAGGCAGGTTCTTTTCCACTAGTGCTACCTGGGAAGACCTGGACCAGGCACACTGGGGTTCAAATCACAAAATATCCATTCTCTAGTTTTGTGTCTTAAATGACCCACCATAATCCTTACTTTTTTCATATTTAAATTGGAAAATAAAACAAAAATCTTTAAAGATCTTTAGGAGTAAATGAAACAATACATGCAAACCAAGTAGCCAGGTCCATCATCTTCAGAGCCCTCCATAAAATTTCCCTATCATTATCACCCTACCACCTCCTATTGTGTAGAAAAAAATAACACGTATAACCTAGAATTTAATACAAGGAGGCACAGACAAGGCAGTGCTGCTTTGCTTCTTAAGAGGGCTCAGACGTCGTTTGTAAGTGGACAAGACAAGACCAGGAAGAGGTCTTGAATTCTAGTTGTAGCTCCACCATCAATGTTTTGGAGAGGCCCAACCTGCCCAAAAGAGAGTCCACAATTCTAAATACTGAAATGAGTCAGGTATCTTAAACTTTGACAATACTTTTTGCTATCAGAGGAACTGATTAGAGAATTTGGCCAGACAATCATGCCTTCAAATACCAACTCTTCTAATTAGTAGCTGAGAGACAGTAAATAGATAAGCCCTTTATCATTTTCGAGGTTCAGAGCCTCATCACTCAATAGATTTTAAAGCAATGTGCTTGTACTTAAAATATATATCAGTTTTCCAAATATCTTTTTCGGATTCTGCTTTCTCCTCACGTCACATAATCAGAGGTACAAGAAGTAATGAAGGACTCTGTTAATCTTAACCTCCTGTTCATGCCTTCATATCTGTATTTGGTTTAAGTCTGTAGAGGAAAAATGATTCTCAGTCCAAACAGACATATAATAAGTGTGTGTGGGAGACCCTCATCGTATTTTTAATAGCAAATGTTTAAATTATATATGAATCTATTTTATTTTTCATGACACCTTTAAATTCCCAATGGCCTCAAATTTGATCAGGCAAATGATCTCCCAGAATCTGCACATCTGAGCCAGGCTAAAAGCACTTTGAAGGCACGCCAACTGTAGAGGAAGGAGTTTTGACACCAACACCTGGGGGCTGCTGAAAGCTGAGCCTAGAAAACGAAATCCATCCGTGGGGAGGACACAGGAGTGCTAGTGACAGCGCCATTTGAGAAGGCAAATCCAGTTCAACTGAGTACTCTGAGAGCCCCAACTGTTCAACTAGGTCTTGGATAATTAAAGGCTGCCTTAGAGCATCTCTTTCACTGAAAGGAGAAATGCCACCACCCCAGAGCACATGAAGATACTCCCTGGCAAAAGGCCAACATGGAGGCTCTCGCTGACCTGACACTTTGGTTTGGAAAGTGTGACAATTTGTCCTTGGTTGCCAGGGCTCTTTGTTGTGTGCAAAGCTCTCATTTAAGAGCTATGGGCTTTATGAGGAGGATTGGCATGAGTCAAATATACTCATGCAGTAATAATGCAAAAATAAAATAATTACCTTGCCAGTGGTTGTGGACCTATTGTAGGTCAAGTAGCTTATTTTATTTTATTAAAGAAACTATTTATTAATTTCTTGATGAGGGAGTCTTAATAGTTGAGTTGGATTTTTTTTTTTTTTTTTTTCCCTTGGCCAAACCCCGGAGCATGTGGAACTTTCCTGACCAGGGATCCAACCATACCCTCTGAAGTGCAAGTTCAGAGTCTTAACCTCTGGAACACCAGGGAAGTCCATGCTGAGTACTTTATGCAACACTTTCCTTCTTATTGTCACACTAAAACTATAAGAGAGATGTTGTTTTTTTCACTGTGCATATAAAAATATCCAACATGAGAAAATTAATTTGCTAAAAGAACTGCATAGTTTTTTCTGTCACAAATACTTGGATTCCATGCCTGGTCTGTTATCTATATCACTTTAAGACAAACCTCTTACCCTATCTGAGTCTTAGTTTCTCATTTGGAAAATAGGAATATTAATGTCTATTTCACAGAATCACATAGATAGTTAATGAAGGAGTAGAAATTTATCCCTTTTAAATTTACTTTTAGTGAAGTATGGTTGATTTACAAAACAGAAACAGACTTACAGACATAGAGAACAGACTTGTGATTGCCAATGGGGAGGGGTGTGAGGGAGGGATGGACTGGGAGTTTGGAGTGAGTAGATGCAAAGTATTATATACATGGATGGAAAATGAGGTCCCACTGTGTAGTACAGGGATCTATATTCAATATCCTGGGATAAACCATAAGGGAAGAGAACATAAAAATTAATATACATATGAGTAAAAAGGAATAAAGATTTAAAATGCTTTGTCCTTAAATCATACCTACCTATACCCAGCTGCTGTTTGAACTAATTCAAGTAATATATTTGGGGGCTGGTGCATCTACTCTGTTCCTGACTTCTACTGCTCAGTGACACTAGAGGAAGACTTACAGCTAAAAAGATAAATAGATGGTAAAGAGAGTTGTTGCTTCCTAGGTGGTTCAGTGGTAAAGAATCCACCTGCCAATGTAGGAGATGCAAGAGACATGAGTTCAACCCTGGGTTGGGAAGCTCCTCTGGAGTAGGGCATGACAACGCGCTCCAGTATTCTTGCTTGGAAAATTCTATGCACAGAGGAGCCTGGAGGGTTACAGTCCATGGGGTTGCAAAGAGTCAGACATGACTGAGCAACTGGCACACACACACACACACACACACACACACACACACAAATAGAGTTCTTGCTGTTGTTCATTTGTTCAGTCATGTCCAACTATTTGTGATCCTATGTATTGCAGCACGCCAGGCTTCCCTGTCCTTCACTATCTCCTGCAGCTTGCTCAAACTCATGTCCATTGAGTCGTTGATGCCATCCAACCATCTCACCTTCTGTCACCCCCTTCTCCTTCTGTCTTCAATCTCTCCCAGTATCAGGATCTTTTCTAATGAGTCAACCTTCCCAAAGTATGGGAGCTTCAGCCTCAGCATCAGTCCTTCCAATGAACAGTCAGAGTTGATTTCCTTTAGGATTGACTGGTTTGATCTCCTTGCAATCCAAGGGACTCTCAAGAGTCTTCTCCAAGAGAGCTGTTAGAAGTCATAAATACCAAAGCCAGGCTTTCTCAAGCTTGAAGAATTTCTATTTAATCAACAATGAAACCGAGATGTCAGTAGAGCGTGATTTAGCACTGAGGAATCATTTTGTACCTGGAAAAATCACTCTATGATGCAACTACTCTCAAGGCCAATGCCTTGTGAATGGTGACATGGGCAGTGTAGCTGATATTTTCTTTGTGGATACCTAAAAAGACATGTTCTCTTTAGGAAGAATAATACTAACCTGAGACTGGGGCCAATAGGAAACATTTTGAAGCATGTAAGTTTTCAACCAAGTAAACCTCAAGTGCTCCCTCTCAATAATCAAACAGAGATCTTTCATCAATGGCATTACCCATCATGGCATACAAGTGGTACTCTCATGTAATAGTATACTCCAATTCCGGTGGGTCCGGCCTTTGGATCTATGAAGGAGTCAATAAACCTACACTTGTGAATGGTATGTGGTGTTAATTAAGAACCTGCAGCGTGCTAGATGTTGAATTCCCTATTTATGCCTTCTCGATTTAAATTTTACAAAATAAGCAAACACAAACCAAATTGCAAGAAGTCAAACATACAGGGATCAAAATGTCAATGTATATGTAGGTTCTTCAGTGTTTTACCTTATATGAAAACACATCTTTTAAATCTGTTACCCTTTAGGATTTGTAAGATACCTTCATAGTGTTAATATCATAAGGTATATATAATACCACCACCATTGTATATTATCTGAGGCTAACCATTTGTTTCCGCTCTCATTTATTCATTAACTCATTCATTCATCAAACAGTGGTGAGCTCTTTTGATGAGGATTTCAGGTGAGATTATGGGAGTAATCACATAATAAGACATGATCTCTTCTAGCAGAGGTCCTTAGGTCTAATTGGGGAAGCCATCAGGTAAAGGACAAGCTGTAAAGCAGGTGCTACCGTGAATGGCCCAGAATTCTGAGCAGCAAAAATGATAAGGGACCATGCATTTGACCAAAGTGAGTGTTGTTTCATTGGTGTCTCGAAGATCTAGAGAAAGATTAAAATTTAGGTTTAAAATAAGAGAGGGACTTACCTGGTGGTCCAGTGCTTAAAAATCCACCTTCAATGCTGGGATTGCCAATTTGAGCCTTGCTTGGGGAGCTAAGATCCTACATGCCATAGAGCGATGAAACCTGTATGCCACAACTGGAGAAGCCTACTTGAGAATCCACGTCTGGAACGAAATATCCCACATGTTGCAAGGAAGATCCTATGTACTGCAACTAAGACCTGAGGCACCCAAGTAAATTAATTAATTAATTAAAAATGAAATAGCATTTGAAAGAAGGCACCAAGGCAAGAACAAGTATACCAATTCAGGAAATTGTACATAGCTCAATATGGCTTAGGACAAAGTTAAATAGTTGTTATTCAAATATGACAGGCAACTCAGCAAAGATGTAAAAATGACCTGTCACATCAGAGTTTCATAGGGGTAAGGAAAGCAAAAGTGGCAAAACAAGAGATGTGTAAAAGTGAAATGGTTTTATGTAATATTTAGGTTATATCATGTCCAACCAAGTGTTAAGTTGGATTTGATGTCAGACGATTCCCAACCTGTCCTAACTCTCTCCTTTCTGGCTATATATACCAGGGAGAGTTGAATCAGTACTTTCAGCTTTGCATGTCTAATTTTTCAGATGAGTATGGAATGTTTACTGAGTTGTTATGAATAATTAATAAAATAAGAAATGCAAAAGCATTTTTTAAACTACATAAAGCAATACAAATATTAATTAATATTACATCTGCAAGCCTATAGTGGGGAAAAAATATCCATCAATTAAACAGTCAAGCCAGACAGTAAATATTTTAGGATTTGAGGACCAGTTTCTGGTACAACTACTCAACTATGCCCTTATGGTGTGAAAGCAGCTGTGGGCACTATGGAAATAAGTGAGCATGTTCCAATAGAGCTTTATGCCTAGAGACTGAAATTTAAACGACATAGAATTTTCACATGACTTGAAACTAAAAACATGTCTACTTTTGATTTTTTTTCAACCACTTAAAAATGCGGAAAATCATGCTCCATTCACAGGCTGTACAAAAATAGGCAGTTGGCCAGATTTGACTTCCAGGTCACAGTTTGCTAACTCCTTAATTAAACAAATTACTCACTGAATTTAAAGTCCAGCCTCTGTTAGTGTGAGAAGTGGAGATATAAAATATTTGCTCTTTTTCTTTCACCCAATATCATTAAAATGTGTACACAAACATAGAAAATAAGAAGAGAGAAGAAGAGGATGACAGAGAATGAGATGTTTGGATGGCATCACCAACTTGATGGACATGAGTTTGAGCAAGCTCCAGGAGTTGGTTATGGACAGGGAAGCCTAGTGTGTTGCAGTTCATGGGGTCGCAAAGAGTTAGACATGACTGAGTGACTGAACTCAACTGAGAGATACGGAATTCAAAAGAGATCAAGACTGCTCTTTAGTGAGTTTAATGACAAGGGGTTAAAACAGAGGGTCCCTTTGGACCACAACTTTGATTAGCATGAGCTGGTTGACCTCAGTTTCCTGTTTACCTCAAAGAGTTGCTATGAAAATAAAATTTTAGAAAACAGAAGAGGCTGGGAATATGAAGATACTTGTTATCCATAAAGTTTATATAGATGTGAATGATGACAAATTCTCTTCTTTGTTGTAATCTTGCTAGTTTGGTTTGGGAGAGCCAAAAGAAGTTAGAAACTTTTGCAAATGCCACAGGGTATGAGTGGCTGTTACATTTAATTGTATGATCAAGTTAATTAGGCCAAGTCACTTTAAAGAAAATAATTATTGAGGAGAAAAAAATATTGTTTTGTTTGCTTGGCATAGATGATGTCAATGTATAAGAAGACTCAATAGGCCAATTTTAAGTTTCCAAACCTGTAGTAAGATACTGATTCTCTAAGTTCCTAGTGAGAAATGACAGGGCTTTGGGTGACTGGATTGCTCAAGTTGGGGACCATGTCTGAAGCTCCTAAAATAATGGTTCAGATATGGTGGCTCAAATTCAATAAGCCCAAATCTCTATTTTGGAAATGAAATAGGCACCATAAACTAAATAGTTAAGTAGAAAGCAATTGAAAGGCTATTTAAGGATTAAATATAGGAAGACTAAAGCTAGCAAGACAATGCTAAGCCAAACCCCCCAAAAAAGAGGGGGTGGCTTGTGAAAATTTACACACTTTTGTGTCCTTTCAGGGAAAAAAAAAAAAGCTCTTAAATAAAAAACCATAAAAATCCTGGAGTTCATATGACTTACTCACCTTTCAGTTTGAAAAAAGAGACTGGATGTGAATGTTTTTAGTAGAATAATTGTCAGTTTTGTTGCAAGGTCAAATCGCAGTGTTGAAGGATAAAAAAGAGCCATGAGCAGTATCTATTTAAATCAGGATTCAATGTCATGCCCTTCAGACTTTCAATTGTCTTGGCCATGATCCCTGGCATTTTAACCTAGGTACCTGTCCTTAAGAGGAGAAAAAACATTATAAAAAATTACAGGCCAGTCAGAAATAAAACAAAAGAAAAAGGAAAAGAAGCCAGCAAACCATCAAATAACCCATTGTGGATAACCTAAAGTAGCATGAGATGTTATGGTTTTAGAACACAAGGTTTTGAAAAGAACAAATCTCCCTAGATCAGTTTAATTTATTTCAGTGAAAATGTACAAGAATATAGAAACAAGATGGAAACAATAACAGCCATCTGTCTTATTTCCAAGAAGTCTTTGATCAATTCTATCTCAAAAGACATTCTTCTCAATAAGTAACAAAAGGGCAGACTTCAGAATAATATTTTGGTTGAAAAATAGCTGACTTTAAAGTAATTATCAATAACTCAATCCCAACTAGGGCCATGTATATAATGTAACAATAATTAGTCCTAAAATGTGTTATATTTTACAACTTATGTAACCCCTCTTTAAAAATTGGAAATATCCTCATCAAATATACAGATAAAACTCACTGGGCAGAACTATAAAAGGAATAAATATATGTCAAGATGATATTATAAGCTGGCCAAGTTAACTATTGAAAAAAAAAGAAAAGGTGATAAAATTTGATGAACATGAGGGAAGATAGCAAAAACACTTGTTCAGAAAGGTGAAGGGGGAATTCCCTAGTGGTCCAGTAATTCAGACTCTGTGCTTCCACTGCAGAGGGCACTGGATTGATCCCTGGTTAAGACTAAGGAAAGTAAAATCTCACAACCCACATGGTACATCCAAAAAAAAAAAAAACCAGAAAGGGGAAACATTTGTATGCTGTTGCTAAGTCGCTTCAGTCATGTCCAACTCTGTGCGACCCCATAGACGGCAGCCCACCAGGCTCTCCCGTCCCTGGGATTCTCCAGGCAAGAACACTGGAGTGGGTCGCCATTTCCTTCTCCAATGCATAAAAGTGAAAAGTGAAAGGGAAGTCGCTCAGTAGTGTCTGACTCTTAGCGACCTCATAGACTGCAGCCCACCAGGCTCCTCCACCCATGGGATTTTCCAGGCAAGAGTACTGGAGTGGGGTGCCATTGCCTTCTCCAAAACATTTGTATAGAGGAACATAAACTTAAGCTTTTGTCAAAGAAGATCAAATTTTAATATAAACGGTGTTGAAAATGAAGGACTCTATCTTTATTGTGGGTTATATGACAAAGATGTCTGCCCCTTAGATTTTCTGGGATTAAAATATCCGCATGCCTCTGTTTCCATCTTTACCTGTCAGTCTCTGAGATTCTTGAAGGCAGTGAACAAACCTTAGTACACACTTCCTTACACATTCCTGAAAGCATAGAAGGCTTTAAGATCTCTTCATTTGTATTATTGAATAGCTCAGTAGTTTCAGACTAAAATATCAACAATAACGTGAGTGGGCAATTTGAGGCAGAGAGGCCTGTGATGAATGTTCAGAAAATAATATGTAAAATATTTGAAAATAACCCCCAGGAAATATTTAAATTTGATGAAGATATAAATGAAGTCAAGAACAAATCCCTGAAAACCTTGTAGTAAAGTGAAAAATTTGTTTTTCCCAGAAAATTCAGCTGTTATTACTAGCTTATTGCTGTCAAGCAGTTATTGAATTTCTGTACACTGAGTTTAAAATTGCCTTTTAAATATTAACCTCATGTTAAGGAAAGTATTTTTAAAAGTTTAGTTGATTAAATCTAATTGATGGAGGTAAGACTTCCAGTTCATTTAAATGTATCCCAATAGCAGCATGGTAGACTATCACAGAAATAGCACTTTTCATTTAGGTGGAGTTATTGGGCTAACTGCTCATCAGCATTGCTTTTATTATAATAAAAATAATAACATTCAAACCTCACATAGTACAGATCTTCAGTGGTCTCAGAAATACGGGATGACTAAAGCTTGTCCTTAAAGACATTAAGAATAGGCTTAGTTAAGGTCATGAACAACAGGCAGCACCATTTAAACTATCGTCATCGTAAAAGATATAACAGCTGTATATATGTGTTCTATGGAAAATTAAAATAATATAAAAATAAAAATGAACCTCACACTGGTCAGAATGGCCATCATTGAAAATTCAACAAATAATAAAAGCTGGAGAGGGTGTGGAGAAAAGGGAGCCCTTTACTCTTGATGGGAATGTAAGTTAGTGCAGCCAGTATGGGAAACTGTGGAGGTTCCTTAAAATACTGAAAATAGAGTTGCCATATGATTATGCAATTCCACTTCTGGGCATATATTGGGGAAAAGCTCTAATTTGAAAAAATATATGTACCCCAATATTTATTGTAACACTATTTATAATAGCCAAGATGTAGAAGTAACCATTGACAGATGAATGGATAAAGAAGATATAAATATAAATACATACATTATAAATATATAATGGAATACTACTCAGCCATAAAAAAAAAAAAATAATAATGCTGTTTTCAGCAACATGAATGGACCCGGGGATTATCATACTAAATGAGGTCAGACAAAGGAAGACAAATATCATATGATATTATTTCTAAGTGGAATCTAAAAAAAAATGATACCAGTGAACATACTTATAAAATAGAAACTGATTCACAGATACAGAAAACAAACTTATGATTATCAAAGAGGAAAGTGTAGAAGATAAATTTAAAAATTGGAGTTAACAGATACAAACTACCATGTATGAAACAGATGAACAATAAGACCTGTGGTATAACACAGGGGATATTATTCAATACCTTATAATAACATATAATGGAAAAGACACTGAAAAATAATATATGTATATATATACCTATATATATGTGGAACAGTCACATTGCTTTATACATGAAGCATTGTAAATCAACTATACTTTAATAAAAATTGTATTATGTAATTAATTTGTAAAAAAAAATACATGAGCAAATATATTTAAATATGTTCAAATCTGGCATTTTAATGTGTGTATACAAGTTGATGGAGAAGGCAGTGGCACCCCACTCCAGTACTCTTGCTTGGAAAATCCCATGAACGGAGGAGCCTGTTAGGCTGCAATCCATGGGGTCGCTAAGAGTAGGACACAACTGAGCGACTCACTTTCACTTTTCACTTTCATGCATTGGAGAAAGAAATGGCAGCCCACTCCAGTGTTCTTGCCTGGAGAACCCCAGAGACGGGGGAGCCTGGTGGGCTGCCGTCTATGGGGTCACACAGAGTCGGACACGACTGAAGTGACTTAGCATACAAGTTGAAAGAACACTCAAACTCATGTCCATTCAGTTAGTGATGTGATCCAAACATCTCATCCTCTGTTGACTCCTTCTCCTTCTGCCTTCAATCTTTCTCAGCATAAGGGTCTTCTCAAATGAGTCAGCTTTTTGCATCAGGTGGCCAAAATATTGGAGCTTCAGCTTCAGCATCAGTCCTTTCAATGAATATTCAGGAGGGATTTCCTTTAGGATGGACTAGTTGGATCTCCTTGCAGTCCAAGGGACTCTCAAGAGTCTTCTCCAACACCACAGTTCAAAAGCATCAATTCTTTGGTGCTCAGCTTTATTTACTATCCATCTCTCACATCCATACATGATTACTGGAAAAAAACATAGCTTGGACTATTCACACCTTTGTTGGCAAAGCAGTGCTTCTGCTTTTTAATGTGCTGTCTAGGTTGGTCATAACTTTTCTTCCAAGGAGCAAGCGTCTTTTACTTTCATGGCTGCAGTCACCATCTACAGTGATTTTGGAGCCCAGAAAAATAAAGTCAGCCACTGTTTCCTCATCTATTTGCCATGAAGTGTTGGGACCTGATGCCATGATCTTAGTTTTCTGAATGCTGAGTCTTAAGCCAACTTTTTCCCTTTCCTCTTTCACTTTCATCAAGAGGCTCTTTAGTTCTTCTTCGCTTTCTGCCATAAGGATGATGTCATCTGCATATCTGAAGTTACTGATATTTCAGCAGCAGTGGCAGTGCAGCACTGGAGAGGTAGCTGTGTGGCACTGGAGTGTACATGAGGAGATAACTCATGTCCAAGGTCAGAGAAGCCCCAGAAAGATGGTAGGCACTGGAGCAGTGGCTGTGCAGTGCTGGAGAGACTCTTTGGAGATACCCCATGCCCAAGGTCATATTAGCCCAGCCAGACAGTGGTGCTGGAGTGACTTCGAGGAGTTACGCCACATCCAAGGGCAAAGGAGTAGCCCCAGCAAAAGGATAGAGGGGCAAATTCACTTTTAGAATCAAACGTTTAGAATCCCATTCCCACCAGAGATGTTCGGAGGGCTCAAACAAACCTTGTGTGCACCAGGACCTAGAGAACCCACAGAGACTGAGACAGAACTGTGTTTGAGCATCTCCTGTGGAGGCACAGGGCAGCAGTGGACTAGTATCTCCAAAGAGTCGCTCCAGCACTGTGCAGCCACCACTCCAGCGCCTACCATCTTGCTGGGTTTCTTTGACCTTGGACATGAGGTATCTCCTCATGGCCTGTAGGGGCAGGAGCTCTGGGTGTAGCAGACTTGGGTATGGCTGAGTGCAGTAGACCTGGGTATGACTGGGTGCAGCAGACTTGGGTATGGCATAAGCCATCTTGGAGGAGGTTGCTATTAACCCCACTAGAGAGCTGCCAGAACTTACATAGGACTGGGAAATAGACTCTTGGATGGAACAACAGGACGTTGTGCACCAGGACCCTGGAGAAAAGAATAGTGACCCCACAAGACACTTGCCTGTAGGTGTCTGGGAGTCTCCGGCTAAGGCATGGGTCAGCGGTAACCTGCTGAGGGTTGGGGACATTGACTGTAACAGTACATGCCTGGGATCTTTTGAGAGAGGTCAGCATTATCTACATTACCTCCACCATAGTTTGTCCTCAAGGTAAATAGCAGGGAGGGAACACAGCTCCATTCAACAATAGAAAATTGGATTAAAGATTACTGAGCATGGCCCCACCCATCAGAACAAGACCCAGTATCCCCCTCAGTCAGTCTCTCCCATCAGGAAGCCTCTTATTCTTCTCCATCAGAGGGCAGACACTGAAAACCAACATCACAGAAAACTAATTAATCTAATTACATGGGACATAGCCTTGTCTAACTCAATTAAACTATGAGCCATGCAGTGTAGGGCTTCCCAAGACTGACAGGTCATGCATGGTGGAGAGTTCTAACAAAATGTGGTCCACTGGAGAAGGGAATGGCAAACCACTTCAGTATTCCTGCCTTGAGAACCCCATGAACAGTATGAAAAGGCAAAAAATAGGACACTGAAAGATGAACTCCACAGGCTGGTAGGTACCCAATATGCCCCAATATGCTACTGGAGAAATAACTCCAGAAAGAATGAAGAGATGAAGCCAAAGCAAAAACAATCCCCAGTTGTTGATATGACTGGTGATAGATGAACAGTCCGATGCTGTGAAGAGCGGTATTGCCTAGGAATCTGGAACATTAAGTCCATGAATCAAGGCAAATTTGAAGTGGTCAAATAGGAGATGGCAAGAGTGAACATTGACACTTTAGGAATCAGAGAACTAAAATGGACTGGAGAAAAGGGAAGCCTCTTACACTGTTGGTGGGAATGCAAACTAGTACAGCCACTATGGAGAACAGTGTGGAGATTCCTTAAAAAACTGGAAATAGAACTGCCTTATGATCCAGCAATCCCACTGCTGGGCATACATACTGAGGAAACCAGAAGGGAAAGAGACACGTGTACCCCAATGTTCATCGCAGCACTGTTTATAATAGCCAGGACATAGAAGCAACCTAGATGTCCATCAGCAGATGAATGGATAAGAAAGCTGTGGTACATATACACAATGGAGTATTACTCAGCCATTAAAAAGAATACATTTGAATCAGTTCTAATGAGGTGGATGAAACTGGAGCCTATTATACAGAGTGAAGTAAGCCAGAAGGAAAAACACCAATACAGTATACTAACGCATATATATGGAATTTAGAAAGATGCTAACAATAACCCTGTGTACGAGACAGCAAAAGTGACGCTGAGGCATGGAACAGTCTTATGGACTCTGTGGGAGAGGGAGAGGGTGGGAAGATTTGGGAGAATGGCATTGAAACATGTAAAATATCATGTATGAAACGAGATGCCAGTCCAGGTTCAATGCACGATACTGGATGCTTGGGGCTAGTGCACTGGGACGACCCAGAGGGATGGTATGGGGAGGGAGGGGGGTTCAGGATGGGGAGCACATGTATACCTGTGATGGATTCATTTTGATATTTGGCAAAACTAATACAATTATGTAAAGTTTAAAAATAAAATAAAAATAAAAATAAAATGGACTGGAATGGGTGAATTTAACTCAGATGACCATTATATCTACTGCTGTGGGCAAGAATCCCTTAGAATAAATGGAGTAGCCATCATAGTCAACAAAGGAGTCCGAAATGCAGTACTTGGAGGCAGTCTCAAAAAAGACAGGATGATCTCTGTTCGTCTCCAGGTGAAACCATTCAATATCATGGTAATCCAAGTCTATGCCCCGACTAGTAATGCTAAAGAAGCTGAAGTTGAACAGTTCTATAAAGACCTACAAGACCTTCTAATATTAACACCCCAAAAAGATGTTCTTTTCATTATAGAGGACTGGAATGCAAAAGCAGGAAGTCAAGAAACACCTGAAATAACAGGCAAATTTGGCCTTAGAGTACAGAAGGAAGCACGGAAAATGTTAATAGAGTCCTGCCAAGAGAATGCACTGGTCATAGCAAACACCCTCTTCCAACAACACAAGAGAAGACTCTGCACATGGACATCACCAGATGGTCAACACTGAAATCAGACTGATTCTATTCTTTGCAGCCAAAGATGAACAAGCTCTATATAGTCAGCAAAAACAAGACCGGGAGCTGACTATGGCTCAGATCTGCTGCTTCTGCTAAGTCGCTTCAGTCGTGTCCGACTCTGTGCGACCCCATAGACAGCAGCCCACCAGGCTCCCCCGTCCCTGGGATTCTCCATACAAGAACACTGGAGTGGGTTGCCATTTCCTTCTCCAATGCATGAAAGTGAAAAGTGAAAGGGAAGTCGCTCAGTCATGTCTGACTCTAGCGACCACATGGACTGCAGCCTACCAGGCTCCTCCGTCCATGGGATTTTCCAGGCAAAATACTGGAGTGGGGTGCCATTGCCTTCTCCGATGGCTCAGATCATGAACTCCTTAATGCCAAATTCAGACTTAAATTGAAGAAAGTGGGGAAAACCACCAGACCATTCAGGTATGACCTAAATCAAATCCCTTATGGCTATACAATGGAAGTGAGAAATAGATTAAAGGGATTAGATCTGATAGACAGAGTGCCTGATAAACTATGGACAGAGGTTCATGACATTGTACAGGAGACAGGGAACAAGAACATCACCAAGAAAAAGAAATGCAAAAAAGCAAAAAGTTGTCTGAGCAGGACTTACACATAGCTGTGAAAAGAAGAGAAGCCAAAAGACAAGGAGAAAAGGAACGATATACCCTTTTGAATGCAGAATTCCAAAGAGTAGCAAGGAGAGATAAAACCTTCCCCGGTTATCAGTGCATAGAAACAGAGGAAAAGAATAGAATAGGAAAGCCTAGAGATCTCTTCAAGAAATTAGAGATATCAAGGGAACATTTAATGCAAAGATGGGCACAATAAAGGACAGAAAAGGTATAGACTTAACTGAAGCAGAAGATATTAAGAACAGGTAGCAAGAATGCACAGAAGAACTATATAAAAAGGATCTTCACGACCCAGATAATCATGATGGTATGATCACTCACCTAGAGCCAGACATCCTGGAATGTGAAGTCAAGTGGGCCTTAGGAAACATTACTACGAACAAAACTAGTGGAGGTGATGGAATTCCAATTGAGCTGTTTCAAATCCTAGAAGATGATGCTGTGAAAGTGCTGCACTCAATATGCCAGAAAATTTGGAAAACTTAGAAGTGGCCACAGGACTGGAAAAGGTCAGTTTTCATTCCAATCCCAAAGAAAGGCAATGCCAAAGAATGCTCAAACTATTGTACAATTGCACTCATCTCACACTCTAGCAAAGCAATGCTCAAAATTCTCCAAGACAGGCTTCAACAGTATGTGAATCATGAACTTCCAGCTGTTCAAGCTGGTTTTAGAAAAGGCAGAGGAACCAGAGATCAAATTGCCAACATCCCGCTGGATCATCAAAAAAGCAAGAGAGTTCCTGAAAAACATCGATTTCTGTTTTATTGACTATGCCAAAGCCTTTGACTGTGTGGATCACAATAAACTGTGGAAAATTCTGAAAGAGAGAGGAATACCAGACCACCTGACCTGCCTCTTGAGAAACCTGTATGCAGGTCAGGAAGCAACTGTTAGAACTGAACATGGGACAACCGATTGGTTCCAAATAGGGAAAGGAGCACATAAAGGCTGTATATTGTCACCCTGCTTATTTAACTTATATGCAGAGTACACCATGAGAAATGCTGGGCTGAAGGAAGTACAAGCTGGAATCAAGGTTGCCAGAAGAAATATCAATAATCTTATATATGCAGATGACACCACCCTTATGGCAGAAAGTGTAGAAGTAAAGAGCCTCTTGATGAAAGTGAAAGAGGAGAATGAAAAAGTTGGCTTGGCACTCAACATTCAGAAAGCTAAGATCATGGCATCTGGTTCCATCACTTAATGGAAAATAGATGGAGAAGCAGTGGAAACAGTGGCAGACTTTATTTTTTTGGGCTCCAAAATCACTCTAGATGGTGACTGTAGCCATGAAATAAAAAGATGTTTACTCCTTGGAAGATAAGTTATGACCATCCTAGACAGCATATTAAAAAGCAGAGACATTACTTTGTCAACAAAGGTTTGTCTAGTCAAGGCTATGGTTTTTTCAGTGGTCATGTATCGATGTGAGAGTTGGAGTATAAAGAAAGCTGTAGCATAAAGAGTTGGAGTATAAAGAGCACCAAAGAATTTATGCTTTTGAACTGTTGTATTGGAGAAGATTCTTGAGAGTCCCTTGGACTGCAAGGAGATCCTATCAGTCCATCCTAAAGGAAATCAGTCCTGCATGTTCATTGGAAGGACTGATGTTGAAGCTGAAACTCCAATACTTTGGCCACCTGATGTGAAGAGCTGACTCATTTGAAAAGACCCTGATGCTGGGAAACATTGAAGGCAGGAGGAGAAGGGGTCGTCAGAGGATGAGATGGTTGGATGGTATCACCGACTCAATGGACATGAGTTTGAGTAAACTCTGAGAATTGGTGATGGATAGGGAAGCCTGCAGTCTATTGGGTTGCAAGGAGTCATACACGACTGAGCGACCAAACTGAATTGAACTGAGCATGGCCCCACCCATCAGAATAAGACCCACTTTTCCCCTCAGTCAGTCTCTCCCATCTGGAAACTTTCATAAGCCTCTTACCCTTCTCCATCAGAGGGCTGACAGAATGAAAACCACAATCACAGAAAACTACCAATCTGATCACATGGACCAAAGTCTTGTCTAACTCAATGAAACTGTGAGCCATGCCACGTAGGGCCACCCAAGACAGACAGGTCATAGGGGAGAGTTCTGACAAAATGTGGTTCACTGGAGAAGGGAATACAAACCACTTCAGTATTCTCACCTTGAAAACCCCATGATCAGTATGAAAAGCCAAAAAGATAGGACACTGAAAGATGAACTCCCCAGGTCAGTAGGTGTCCAGTGTGCTACTGGAGATCAGTGGGGAAAGAATTCCAAAAAGAATGAAGAGATGGAGCCAAAGGAAAAACAACACCCAGTTGTTGATGTGATTGGTGATGGAAGCAAAGTTTGATGCTGTAACGAGCAACATTGCCTAGGAACCTGGAGTGTTAAGTTCATGAATCAAGGCAAATTTGAAGTGATCAAACAGGAAATGGCAAAAGTGAACGTTGACATTTTAGGAATCAGAGAACTAAAATGGACTGGAATGGGTGAATTTAACTCAGATGCCCATTATATCTACTACTGTGGGCAAGAATCCCTTAGAAGAAATGGAATAGCCATGATAGTCAATGAAAGAGTCTGAAATTCAGTACTTGGATGTAATCATAAAAATGATAAAATGATCTCTGCTCAAAATATTTAGTTTCCAAATTGTCTTCTGAATATGATCAAGAAATTGAACCCAGGTGAATCTGAAGGATGAACAACAAAACAGGAGAGCAATTGATTGGGGAGAATGCGAGATTCAGGCACATCAAAGTACAGTATCAGAACATTTTGGCAGAAGACACTCAGAAACACTTTGTGTAAGAAGATTTAGTTAACCACCATGACATCATCCACAAAGTGAAATTCACCCGCTCTTATCCCCATTTACCACCATATTAGTGTTGATCATCTGCCCAGAATCTACCATCTGTTGATAATCCATCCTTCTTCAGCAGTATAGTAACTTAGTTGCTATAGTTTATCTGAATAGCTAATGCCATAGATTAGAGTTCCAGAGCAAAGCAAACTATTTTTGCTTTAATAAATGAATGCTGCTGCTGCTAAGTCACTTCAGTCGTGTCCGACTCTGTGTGACCCCATAGACGGCAGTCCACCAGGATCCCCCGTCCCTGGGATTCTCCAAGCCTTCTCCAATGCATGAAAGTGAAAAGTGAAAGTGAAGTCGCTCAGTCGTGTCCGACTCTTAGGGACCCCATGGACTGCAGCCCACCAGGCTCCTCCATCCATGGGATTTTCCAGGCAAGAGTACTGGAGTGGGTGCCATTGCCTTCTCTGTAACAAATGAATAGCCTGAAGAATTAAGAAAACATCATTTCCCCCAAGATTTGAGGATGAACACTGCCTGTTTTCTCTAACTCCCCATCAACAGCAGAATCATCTTTCCTACCATATGTTGAGTGACTAAGATTTTTACAAAATGAATTCTAGACATTCATATTTCCAGTTTCCACATATAGCAACTGAAAAGCTAAATAGTCAAAAGTATAAGGTCAAGTGTTTAAGTGTTAGAATTTGAACCCAGGTAGGTCTGAATGGGGTAAGCAGGGAAACAGGAGATGAAATAAAACTCCAGTGCATCACTAAGTTTCTTCAAGCTTTCCTTCCTTTCTCACTCCTTGAGGCAAGGAGAAGTTCTAGTTACAAATGTCTGTAGGAGTCATGGAATATATTACCTCTCTTGTCTTGATTATTTTTATCTCTTTCCATCCTCCTAAATGTATGTTAAAGATACCTCATTGTCTTAGCCTTAGTCCTCATATTCTTTCATCAGGAGGAGATTTCCCACTGGGTCCATTCAAATAAATGCCCTTATATCTTGGGACCCTCCTCCCTTTGGGAATGAGAAAAGAGAGAAGGCAGAGGAAATAATGTATCATCAAAGTATACCCAAAAATAGGAAAATGTGGGAAAATCAGAATTAATGCATGTGAAAGTTGAGAAAAACTTAGGGAATGTAGTGCTGTAGCTTTTAAATTTCAGGAATTTGAATATAATAGTGTCAGTCTGGTGAGAGATAGACTATTAGTTTTAGTAAACACTTTTCTGAGTAGTTCTGTGGCCACTGGTACAGGCTACCAGATATGATCACTATCCTTGAAGACTGGTTTTAAATAGGCTAGCAATATTTACTGGAATGATGAGAGTGCATTTCTGCACAGAAAAGAGAGCCCAGATGCTGTGCTAATCAGAGAGCAAGCAAAGGACAAAGAGGATGACAATATTGTGATTTAATTGTCAGAGTTTACACATTTCAATAATCTCAAATGTTAAAAAAGGTTTTTAAAAATAAAACTGTAACTCAGATTGTAGCTTGAGCCCACAGTCTTTTAACTAAGATCATAAACCTGGTTTCAGGTTTTACTGGATCTCAGGTTCTTGATGTCTCATTAGAGAAAGAATTCAGTGAGAGACAAAAATCATAGGTAAGGAACAGATTTATTTAGAGAAAAACACACTCCATAGGAAGAGTATGGATCATCTCAGAAGTTGAGAATGACCTTGAATATGGTGTGGTTAATTTTTATCAGCTGGGTAATCTCATAAGGCTAATGAATGGGAGGATTATTCCAACTATTTGGAGGGAGGGGCAGGGATTTCCAGGAATTGGGCCAATGCCCACTTTTTGGTCTTTGATGATTAGCCCTAGAACTGCCATAGTGCTGGTGGGTGTGTCACTTTGTTTAGGCTAATGTATTACAATAAGCATATGATGAGGTTCACGGTCAACTAGAAGATGAATATTCCTCCATCTTGGTCCTAATTGAGTCTAACCAGTTTTCATCTATCATATGGCTATGTAATTCTTTTAAAGGCTGTGCCCTTCTGTCTTCCTTACTATTTCAAAAAAAGAATATGACATTAAACTAAACGAAAAAAAGATGATAAACACTCCATTAAACATGTGAAACCCCACTGATTAAGCAGAATTCTTCTTTTAATGAACTGTGTGGGTCCATGGATCTTTTGCCATTCTGGGCTTCATTTTCCCTTAAAATGAAGGAACTCGGTAAGATGTATTATGAGGATCTTCCTAGCTGAATTTATGATTTGAAGGTTTTATTTTTTATTTATCAACTTTTGAGCTGGGGGATAATTGTTCTAAAATGTTTATATATCAGTTCAGTTCAGGTCAGTTCAGTTGCTAAGTCATGTCTGACTCTTTATGACTCATGGCCTGCAGCACGACAGGCTTCCAGGTCCATCGCCAACTTCCAGAGCTTACTCAAACTCATGTCCATCAAGTTGGTGATATCATCCAATCATCTCATTCTCAGACATCCCCTTCTCCTCCTGCCTTCAATCTTTCCCAGCACTGGGGTCTTTTCCAAGGACTCATTAGTTCACATGAGGTGGCTGAAATATTGGTGTTTCAGCTTCAGCATCAGTCCTTCCAATGATTATCCAAGACTGATTTCCTTTACGATGGACTGGTTGGATCTCCTTGCAGTCCAAGGGACTCTCAAGAGTCTTCTCCAACACCACAGTCAAAAGCATCAATTCTTCGGTGCTCAGCTTTCTTTATAGTCGAAATCTCACATCTATATGACTACTGGAGAAAACAGCTTTGACTAGATGGATGTTTTTTGGCAAAGTAACGTCTGCTTTTTAATATGCTGTCTAGGCTGGTCATAACTTTCCTTCCAAGGAGCAAGTGTCTTTTAATTTCATGGCTGCAGTTACTATCTACAGTGATTTTGGAGTCCAAAAAATAAAGTCTGTCACTGTTTCCACAGTTTCCCCATCTATTTGCCATGAAGTGATGGGACCGGATGCTACGATCTTCATTTTCTGAATGTTGAACTTTAAGCCAACTTTTTCACTCTCCTCTTTCACTTTCATCAAGAGGCTTTTTACTTCTTCTTCGCTTTCTGCCGTAAGAGTGGTGTCATCTGCTTATCTGAGGTTATTGATATTTCTCCCCACAATTTTGATTCCAGTTTGTGCTTCATCCAGCCTGGCATTTCAAATGATGTACTCTTCATATAAGTTAAATAAGCAGGGTGACAATATACAGCCTTGACGTACTTCTTTTCCTATTTGGAGTCAATAGGTTGTTCCATGTCCAGTTCTAACTGCTGCTTCCTGACCTGTAGACAGATTTCTCAGGAGACAGATTTGTTTGTCTGGTATTCCCATCTCTTTCAGAATTTTCCACAGTTTATTGTGATCCACACAGTCAAAGGCTTTGGTATAGTCAATAAAGCAGCAACAGATGTTTTTCTGGAACTCTTTTCCTTTTTCAATGATCCAACAGATGTTGCAATTTGATCTCTGGTTCCTCTGCATTTTCCAAATCCACCTTGAACATCTGGAAGTTCATGGTTCATATACTGTTGAAGCCCGACTTGGAGAATTTTGAGCATCGCTTTGCTAGCATGTGAGACGAATACAATTGTGTGGTAATTTGAGCATTCTTTGGCATTGTCTTTCTTTGGAAGTGGAATGAAAACTGACCTTTTCCAGTCCTGTGGCCACTGCTGAGTTTTCCAAATTTGCTGGCATATTGAAGGTAGCACTTTCACAGCATCATCTTTTAGGATTTGAAATAGCTTAACTGGAATTTCATTACCTCTGCTAGCTTTGTTTTTGTGATCACTACTCTGTTCGTAATGATGTTTTCAAGGCAAACCATTCAATATAATGGTAATCCAAGTCAATACTCTAACCAGTAAGGCTGAAGAAGCTGAAGTTGAATGGTTCTATGAAGAGCTACAAGAACTTCTAGAACTAATACCCAGGTCATTATAGGGGACCTGAATGCAAAAGTAGGAAGTCAAAAGCTACCTGGAGCAAAAGACAAATTTGGCCTTGGAGTACAAAATGAAGCAGAACAATGGCTAACAGAGTTTTGCCAAGAGAACACACTGGTCACAACCACTCACTCTCTTCCAACAACACAAGAGAGAACTCTACACATGGACATCACTAGATGTTCAATACAAATATCAGATTGATTACATTCTTTGCAGCCAAAGATAGAGAAGCTCTCTACAGTCAGCAAAAACAGGACCGGGAGCAGGCTGACTCATATCATGATCTCCTTATTGCAAAATTCATACATAAATTGAAGAAAGTAGGGAAAACTACTAGACCATTCATTCAGGTATGACCTAAATCAAATCCCTTGTGATTATACAGTGGAAGTGACAATAGAGTCATGGGATTAAGTTTGATAGAGTGCATGAAGAACTATGGACGCAGATTCGTGACATTGTACAGGAAGCAGTGATCGAGACCATCCTCAAGAAAAAGAAACGCAACAAGGCAAAATGGTTGTCTGAAGAGGCTGTACAAATAGCTGAGAAAAGAAGATAAATGCAAAAGTGAAAAGAAAAGATATACCCATTTGAATGCAGAGTTCCAAAAAATATCAAAGGGAGATAAGAAAACCTTCATCAGTAATCAGTGCAAAGAAATAGAGGAAAACAATAGAATAGGGAAGACTAGAGATCTCATCAAGAAAATTAGAGATACCAAGGGAATATTTCATGCAAAGATGGGCACAATAAAGGACAGAAATGGTATGGACCTAACAGAAGCAGAAGATATTAAGAGGTGGGAAGAGTACACAGAAGAACCATACAAAAAAGATCTTCATGACCCAGATAACCATAACGATATGATCACTCATCTAGAGCCAGACATCCTGGAATGCAAAATCAAGTGAACCTTTGGAAGGATCACTACACACAGAAGTGTTCCTTAAATAACCAATGAGTTGATTGGAGTTAAGATGGAGACACACATTGATAAGTTCCTGAAAATGTTTTTAAAAATTAGGACTAAACTAAATATTAATGTAAAGAATACTTGATATGTGTTGAAACAACATTAGGTACTGTGCTAGAAACTTAATACAACAGCCCTGTGAAATGGGCATTATTATTATTATTTTCTTTCTTTCCTAGTTTTCAGATAAGGAAACAGTTTTTGAGAGAGCACCAAGGTCTTAGAGCAAAGACTCAAGAACAGGTCTTGAGTCCAAATCCCATGATCTCAACTACAGTCTTCTATTTCTATGAGGTAGCCAGTAGAAAAATATATGCACTGAAAAAGCCTGGGCTGTGGTCTGGTAATATCAGTTCTTAATACTGAATGAGCAGATGCAGCTTCAAATACTGTCATTATATCAGATACAGTCACATGAAACAGGTAATTCACCAAGAGATTAAGCACTTTTCTCTGGGTCAAACATCCAGTTAAATTACCCAACAATTAGAATGCGAGTTAAAGGTACATGGACCTATAAACTGGGCTGTTTTCCAAACCTAAAAGTCACTGAATTACAAACTCAGCAATGGCTACCTTTCAACAGTGATGGGGTCACAAGAGCAAACTAGCTGATGCATTATTGAATTTTTAATCATTGGGACCTAACCACCATCTATATATTTTTATTCTTTTCTTTCTTTCTTAAACTTTGAGAGAAATGGATACTATTATTCAAATTTCAAAAATAAACCATAAATATGCTGGGCACACACTGCTCTTTCCATCACATCCTCAGCAAACCCCCAAAGAAAATCATAATTTAGAGATTGTAGACTGTAAGAATAAGTCACAGAAGTCTTGGAATACACTAAGCTAAATATATTTATTTTTTCAGATGAGAAAGCTGAGAACTTCCATGAAATGCTCATTCACTCCCAACTGGTTACTAAATACTCAATGTGGGCTTACAAAAGACGTTTTGTCTAGATCCTCAGGTGTTTCATCTTTAAAAGAGGGGTAATAATAAAGCCAATACATGAGGTACCACCTTACACCAGTCAGAATAGAAGTTATTAAAAAATCTGCAAATAACAAATGCTGAAGAGGATGTGGAGAAAAGGGAACACTTGTGCACCAGTGATGGGAATGTGGTGCTGGTTTAGTTGCCAAGTCACGTCCAAATCTTATTACCCCATGGACTGTAGCCCCTCAGGCTCCTCTGTCCATGGAATTTTCAGGGCAAGAATACTGGAGTGAGTAGTCATTTCCTTCTCCAGAGGATCTTCCTGACCCAGGAATCAAACTCAGGTCTCTGCATTGGAGGCAGTTGTCTCCTGAATTAAAGGCAGATTCTTTACTGGCTGAGCCATCACGGAAATGAGAATGTAAATTGGTGGAGTCATTTTGGAAAACAGTATGGAGTTTCCTCAAAATACTAAAAATAAGAGTTGCCACATGACCCAGTAATCCCTCTCCTGGAATATATCCAGACAAAACTATAACTCAGAAAGATACATGTGCTCATATATTCATAGCAGCACTATTCACAAAGCCAAGACATGGAAACAACCTAAATATCCATTGGCAGATGAATAGATAAACAAGATGTGGTTCATATATACAATGGAACACAGCATGTGTGCTCTGTCATGTCTGACCCTTTGCAACCCCATCACCTGTAGCCCATCAGGCTCCTCTGTCCATGGGATTTCCCAGGCAATAATACTGGAGTGGCTTACCATTTCCTACTCCAGGCGACAATGGAATACTACTCAGCCATAAAAAATTAAATAATGCTATTTGAAGCAAAATGGATGGATGTAGAGATTATAATATTAAGTGAAGTCAGAAGGAGAAAGAAAAATACCATATGATGTCACTTAAATGTAGAATCTAAAATATTGCACAAATGAACCTATCTACAGAACAGAATCAGACTCACAGACATACAGAACAGACTTGTTGCCAAGGAGGAGGGGGTTGGAGGAGGAGTGGAGTGGGAGTTTGAGATTAGCAGAACAAAATTATTATAAACAATAAGGATTAGGTATATATTAACAACATGTTATTATAAATTACAAATTATGGATAAACAACAAGGTCCTACTGTATAGCCCAGGGAGCTATGTTCAATATCCTCATATATATATACATCTGGTTTATGCTCATGCTCAGTTACTTTAGTAACTTCCAACTCTTTGAAACTGTAGTCCACTAGGCTCCTCTGCCCATGAAATTCTCTAGGCAAGGATACTGGAGTGGGTTGCCAAGCCCTCATCCAGGGGATATTCCCAACCCAGGGGTTGAACCTGAGTCTCCTGTCTCTCCTGCACTGCAGGAGGATTCTTTACTTCTGAGCCACTGGGGAAGCACATATCTGGTTTATATCTGATTACATACATATATATATAAATGTGTATGAATCACTCTGCTGTGCAGCAGAAATTAATACAACATTGTAGATGAACTATGGGGTTTCCCTGATGGCTCAAATGATAAAGATTCTGCCTGCAATGTGGGAGATCTGGGTTCAATCCCTGGGTTGGGAAGATCCCCTGAAGAAAGAAATGGCAACGCACTTCAGTATTCTTGTCTGGAGAATTCCATGGACAGAGGAGGCTGTTCAATTACAGTCCATGGGGTCTCAAAGAGTCGGACATGACTGAGCGACTATCTCACACACACACACACACACACAAATGAACTATGCTTCAATAAAATAAAGTAAAAAAATAAAATAAAGCCTACAGTTAGAGTTTGAACTAAGAATTAAATAAAAGAATGAGCAGAAATCATCAAAGATAGCATCTGGCCCAGAGTTTAATCTCATCTCTGTGAAGCTTCCCATGACTACTTAAGCCTACATGGGATTGTCTTCTTTGGCTACTTATTGCTCTAGAAAAACTTTTCATTGAATTATGACTCTATAAATGGTTTATTTATGTACAACTGGCTCCCAATTTTAAGTTTGCTGCAGAATGTATACTAAAATTTCTCCAGTATTTTCCACATTCCCCACAGTGTCAACTTCAATTCCCAGGTCATAGTAGGCATCCACAGCTAACTTTAATTTAAATAATGAACTTTTAAAATAATTTAATCAACT
This sequence comes from Bos indicus x Bos taurus, assembly GCF_003369695.1. Lineage (NCBI taxonomy): Eukaryota > Metazoa > Chordata > Mammalia > Artiodactyla > Bovidae > Bos > Bos indicus x Bos taurus. The sequence goes on from NC_040077.1 coordinate 76,874,663, forward strand.
TAGACCATTTGTGTATTTTAAGAAGTAAAAATGATTGATTAATCTTAGAATTAAAATAATTTTCTACCCTGATTACCTCTTCTCCTGATTTTAACTACCCCCCATGCCCCCCGCAAAAGACTTGAATCCATTTCAGTTTTTTCTTCTGATTGTTATTGTTTAATCACTGATTTGTGACCCCCATGGACTTTAGCCTGCCAGCCTCCTCTGCCCATGGGATTTCCCAGGCAAGGATACTGGAGTGGGTTGCCATTTCCTTCCCCAGGGTATCTTAGCAACCCAGGGTTTGATCCCATGTCTCCTGCATTCAGGTGAATATTTTATTACTAAGCCACCAGGCACCCTTTTCTTCTGGTACGATTGTCTATTTTTCTAAATAATATGCATATGCTGCTAACTTTTGACTTTTCAATTTTAAATATCACTAAGATTTTTCTACTGTTGACAATAAGGATTGACTTTTCTTATATACCCTCTACCATCCACACAGAACAATGAATGCATAATCATTTGCATTAATATTCAGTGTTTATATCATTGTGACTATGCATATATTAGCCAAACTGGGCCAATTAATGTACAACAATTGCATTTATTCTCTTACAAATATTTATTTCTTTATATTTTTCACTGGCTTCATTGGTCATATGCCTATCATAAGCTTAACATTAAACTGCCTGACATGTGAATGTCCTTTCAATCTGCTGAAATACATCAGGTCTGTGGTTTCCTTTTATCCTTTATTCTAAAGACTTTGATCTGCCTGTTCCTACCATGAATTCTGTTCTCCAGGCCCATTACTGAGCTATCCTCCTGGGGTTTCCCTTCACCATCATCTAGGAAATTCACTACTCCCTGTTTTATTTTACATTTTATTCCTTTTGCCTGGATGCCATGTCTTTCTGCTCTTTGACTTTTTCTCTTATTTTGGGAGAGTGTATCTTGAGAAAAACAGATGAGGAAAATGAAAAATTTTAAACCTTAATTATATGTAAAGTCCTAGCTCTTTTCTTTACCTGATTGCTAGGCAGGTGAAGTACAGAATTTTTAGCTTGAAAATATTTTCCTTTAGAATTTTGAAGGCAATGCTTCACAGCAATTTTAGCTTTGGATAGAGGGACTGGAAAATCTTATGTCATTTCAATTCCTTATGCAACATAAGATGACTGTTTATATACATTTTCTAAGACTTTGAGGGTTTTCCTTTTGTTGCTGTTCTGGAATTCCATGATGACACTGCCATTTTTGAGTATTTTTCTGTTCATTGTGTTTTGCACACAACAAACCCCTCTAGGCTGTGGTTTAAAAAGCTCAAGCATTCTTTGATAAATTTCTCTTTTCTGATTTATCTGTCTGTCTATGTGGAACAAATGATTTGGGGAATCTAGGTCTGATTCTCCCTCTCGCTCTCTCTCTTTTTTTTTTTTTTTTTTTTTTGGTCTATTCGTCCATCATTTTAACTCTTCTTCCTGAACATTGTTTTACACATTGTTGATTGTGTTTCTCTACTTGGATAGCTTCTGATATCATAATTTTGCTTTCCAAGAGTCCTTTTGCATTCTTTGAATGTTTTATTTATTGTAGTATCTTATTCTTACCCCCTCATCTTTTTTCATCAAAATTAATTATATTAAAAATACTAGTTTGAACAAATCTACAAGTTTGAACAAATTCACATTATTTAAACTAGATTTTCTCAAACATACATTTGTGATTCAGGTGTGAAGAATGCTCCTCCCCTGAGATATTAGCCTAAATCAGTAGGACTGAGGAGACAGTAGACTAACAACTTCACTTCCCTTCCTGGGTTGACTTCTTTGCCCTGTCCTCCCAAAAAGCTGTTAACCACACTTCATCACATGTCATCAGCTGACTTTTTCCTGTTGCATATTATTGAAATAAAACAATACACATGAATATTTGTCAGTCTTTTCTCTACCAGGCTTATTTTATGAACTGAATTTTGTCTCCTGCCAAATTCATATGTTGAGGCCCTATTCTTCAGTGTGACTTATTTGGAGAAAGGGTCTTCAGAGAGGCAAGTAAGATTAAATGAAGTCATGCGGGTAGTTCCTTAATCCAACAGGACTGGTGTCCTTATAAGAAGAGAAAGAAACAGAAGAGAAAGAATCCTCTCTCTCTCTCTCTCTGTATAAACACACAGAGGAAGGGGAGTGAGGAGGTGGCTGGGAGGTAGTGAACCAGGAAGAAAACTCACACCAACACCAAACCCAACAGCACCTTGATCTTGGACTTTTAGCTTCCAGAACTGATGAGAAAATAATTCTGTTGTTGTTGCTGTTTAAGCCATCCAATCTGTAGTATTTTGTTATGGTAGCTTTATTAGACTAAATTGGAGAAGGAAATGGCAACCCACGCCAGTGTTCTTGCCTGGAGAATCCCATGGATGGAGAAGCCTGGTAGGCTGCAGTCCATGGGGTCGCACAGAGTCAGACACGACTGAAGCGACTTAGCAGCAGCAGTGGACTAAAACAGTTGTCTCATAATCAAATCAAACTTGTACAAGATACTTTAATGACTGTTCTTTAATGACTGCACCCAATACCCAGTTTGATAAATACAATCACTAATTTCTAGGAATCATCAGCTTAGAGAGAAAGTGAAAGCATACATTCTCTATACCTGGTGTAAAACTTTATGACTTCCTGGGGGTCTTAGATAACTGAAATTCTAGAGATACTTCAGATTCCAGAATCTCATTTGAATAGTTTTAAATGTCCAACATTAGTTATAAACCAAAACTTTACTAGATTTAAACTTAAAAACCCTTTCCAAGAAGGAGTTGGTGCTTCTGCATGCCTTTTTGTTGGCTGAATACCCAACCCTTGAAGAACTCACCAGCTGATGTTCCCAAATCCAATAAAGTGAGGCAAGACGATGAGGGACTGAAATATGTTGTACTCACTACACGTCTTCACCTGAAGAAGAAGTTAGGAATGGATTGGGATTGTTTAAGCTTGTTTGGGGTTATGTGTCTCCAGTGCTGGTGGTACTGTACAGATTTTATATATTGTGAAATGATTACCATAGCCAAATTAATTAATCCACCTATGAAAAAGTACAAATGGTGAGGTATAACATTTTTCCTTCATACGTATAAAATTCAAATCATACTTGATGCTATTCATATATGCATTGTATTGTTGAAATAGAATTGGTATGCCTTTTTTGTACTGTATTGTTCATTTTGTCTTTTATTTATTTTTCTAACTTTTATTCACATGATTATATAGACAAAGTTCTTTTTTTCTATTTTTTTATTTTTTTAATTATGGAAGTAGGATAGCACATTTACAAGGGACTTGGAAAATACAGAACAAAGTTACATATAGTTCTACTATTTATTACAATTATTTTTAAGTAGATAAGATTTTTAGTTGGAATTTCAATATCAAATCCTCAAAAATTAATAAAATGTATATATAGAAAATTAGAAGGATATAGTAGACCTGAAAACACCATGAACCTTTTCAACATAATTAAGATTTATATAACTTTCACACAACAGTAGGATATAAATTCTACTCAAGTCCACATAGACTATAAACTAGGAGACACTGGAACACAGCCAGAACATAAGTTGGTTAGCTCAGTGGATGCTCAGTCATGTCTGACTCTTTGAGACCTCATGGGCTGTAGCTTGCCAGGCTCCTCTGTCCATGGGATTATCCTGGCAAGAATACTGGAGTGGTTCTCACTTCCATCTCCCAGACAAAGTTCTTTATAATAACAATTTTACTAATCATATTTCCTTTCTTTTTTATTGATATTATTAATTTTATTGAATTATTAATACTGAAAATAATTTTGTCTAATAAAAGAGATTGGCTAAAAAATGACTTGTTGTGTTTATAAAATATGCTAGTTGTGCCACTGGGGGAAGTATAACATCTTCCCTGACTTAGCATGGGGATCCAGAAAAACCTACAGCAGAGCAGCTTACAAAGGCATCCTGTTCTCTGTCCACCTTGAGGGCCAGCCTTGCCCCTCCTCTGTTGTCCTCTTCACAGAAGCTTATTCCATCCATGGCATTTCCCACAGAAGTTCCCCTTGTGCCTTGATCCCCTTGTGCCTTTATACAGTTTCTTGTAATTAGCATTTCTGTTCCCTATGTACCTCCCTTGTGAGTTCTTAAAACCCATTAAGGATTAGCGGTAGTTTTGTCTTCTTAATGAAAACTTTCTTGCCACTGCTCCAGAAATATGGTTCAGTGCCTTCTCTGAGCTTCACTGCACACCATAAATTCTTTTCTGTTGACACCTCTATAAGTTACTCCTTTTTTTGTGAAATATTTCAAATATATCCTGAGACTACATTAATTACATTCTTTGGGGAAAATTTTTCAAATGTGATTAAAAGTACAAAAAAATAACAAATTATCATGCACCAATCAACAAGATTTAGCAAATGGTATCACTTTACCAATAACGCTTTTAAAAAAATGCATGTTTTCTTGGAAGATATGCTATGACAAACCTAGACAGCATATTAAAAAGCAAAGACATCCCTTTGGAGACAAAGGTCCATAAAGTCAAAGCTATGGTTTTCCCCTGTCCTTCACTATCTGCCGGAGTTTGCTGAAATTCACGCCCATCGAATCGGTGATGCTATTTATTTCATCCTCTGCTACCCACCCTTCTCCTTTGCCTTCAATCTTTCCCAGCATCAGAATCTTTTCCAATGAGTCAGCTCTTTGCATCAGGTGGCCAAAGTATTGTAGCTTCAGCATCAGTCTTTCCAATGAATATTCAGGGTTGATTTCCTTTAGGATTAATTGGTTTGATTTCTTTGCAGGCCAAGGGACTCTCAAGAGTCTTCTCCAGGACCACAATTTAAAGGCATCAATTCTTCAGTGCTCAGCCTTTTTTATATTCCAACTCTCTGTACATGACTATTGGAAAAACCATAGCTTTGGCTATGTGGACCTTTGTTGGCAAAGTGATGTCTCTGCTTTTTAATATGCTATCTAGGTTTCTCATCGCGTCCCTTTCAAAGAGCAAGTGTCTTTTAATTTCATGGCTGCAGTCTTGGAAATATCTAAAAATTCAAGCTCAGAAATTCTACGAGATACATGTACAATGGAGATAAACACTTTTGTTGAAAATCCTTTTCTAAGAATGTTTCTAACAAAGAGAACCTGTCCGCACTAAAATAATCCCTTACAAAGAACAATTTTTCCCTTCTTAATTGTATTACCATTAGACTTTTATCTCAATAAGATAAAAACATGGAAAAGAGCTCATTGTTATACTGAGTGCTCTGTTCTGTATGGATAGACTTCTATGGATAAGGACCCTTGAAAAATATATTGTGGACAGAACAATTTCAGAAAAGACAAGAACAGTATCAAAAACTGATAAATATTTCCCTAAAAAGATACCTCTACCAGCCTATAGTGTCTTATGCTTGAAAATTTCCACTGCACAAATCTCCCATCACTTGTAATAGCAACTGAGGATATTTGATCAAAATGTATTGAACAACTTTGATCTTCAAAGAATTGGGGTTCATGCTAAGGATACAGAAAAAAAAAACCCAACATTTTGGAACAGGTTATCTGTCCTCAAAAAGTCAGAATGAATTTATTATAACTGAACCTACAACTTCTGCATTTACTGTATTTATGTATTTATAACTTCTGTGTTTACTGTATTCCAAACACATTCGGAACATACTGCTTGTCGAATCTCTTTATTCCTGGATAGACTGATGACTCGTGCATTTTCTACTCACATTTCAACTAAGAAAAAATAAGATGAAAGATGTTGTCACTAACTAAATTTATGCAGGATATTTTTAGGTACTAGATTAAACTAAGGACCACTTTCAATGCTGCTGCTGCTGCTGCTAAGTTGCTTCAGTTGTGTCTGACTCTGTGTGACCCCATAGATGGCAGCCCACCAGGCTCCCCCGTCCCTGGGATTCTCCAGGCAAGAACCCTGGAGTGGGTTGCCATTGCCTTCTCCAATGCATGAAAGTGAAAAGTGAAAGTGAAGTCGCTCAGTCGTGTCTGACTCTTTGCGACCCCATGGACTGCAGCCTACCAGGCTCCTCTGTCCATGGGATTTTCCAGGCAAGAGTACTGGAGTGGGGTGCCATTGCCTTCTCCCAATACTAGTATACATAAAATGAGTGATACATAATGATTGACAAGGACCCTAAATATATCATTTTAGTTCAGACACAAGAGGCATGACTTTTGTCTTTGGGGGAGTCAGAAAGTATTTCCTTAAGAAAAGAAAGAACTTGAACTGGCCCTTGAAAGATGGTTAGGTGGCATTCAGATGAACACTAAGAGACTTTAGCAAAAGCTAAAGTTTTATAGTTTTTATGGAAAGATGGAGAACAATACTAAGGAAGTAGTTTTCTATGTAATATATCACCTGGTGGAAAGATAAATTGGAAAAAAGTAATATAAACAACTTACCTAGTATCACACTTGAAAAATGAGTGAGAAAAATATATGTATATCATTCAAATGAGTCTGTAGGTTCTTTATGGATTCTTTACAGACTTTTAAAAACATGTATTTGTGTATATCAAAAGTGATAGTTTATGGGAAACAAAAACAGTGACATGCCGGAAGGGGATACATTCAAGCTACAACAAACTGTAGCTCTCAGAATGATTGTGGTGCACACAGAGGGAGAGATTCTTCCCTCACTTGATCAGAAGCTGGAAAGATGTTGCCTGAGGGCTGCATCCATGTTGGGATTTAAAGGAGGGTTTAAAGTGACTAAGACAAAAATGTGGAGAAGAGTAGGTAAAAGGAGACCAGAGAGATGAAGAAAAAGATTCACATTTGTTCCAGAATATGTATAGTTAAAAACAGACTTGGTGTTTGGGGGCTTAGTGGCTAAGTCATGTTCAACTCTTGCTATGCCATGGACTGTAGCCTACCAGGCTCCTCTGTCCATGGGATTTCCCAGGTAAGAATACTGGAGTGGGTTGCCATTTCCTTCTCCAGGGGATCTTCCCTACACAAGGACTGAACCCAACTCTCCTGAACTGCAGATAGTCTCTTGTGTGCAGTCTCCTGAATTGCAGCAGATTCTTTACCAACTGAACCACCAGGGAAACCAGTCTTGTTGTTGCTGTTTACTTACTAAGTCATGTCTGACTCTTTTGCAGTCCTATGAACTGTATCCTGCTAGACTCCTCTGTTCATGCGATTTCCCAGGCAAGAATACTGGAGTGGGTTGCCATTTATTTCTCCAGAGGATCTTCCCAACCCAGGGATTGAAGCTGCATCTCCTGCATTACAGGCAGATTCTTTACCACAGAGATAACAACTTTTTGTTGCAGGAGTCTTTTTGCTTAAGCCAACATGGGCTGTTCTTTTTCTTGTACATTTGCAACTAAAATATCCCTGTTATACCATCTTACATGTGGCATTAGATAATACATAGAATCAAGCTCTTAACACAATCAAGTTAACCAACACATTTTTTTCAGTTAATCAGTTCTTTTGACTCACCAGAGAAAACTAGTTTAGTTTTACCTTGTAAATATATTTGGCTGAAATATAGAGATGAGAAGTTTATTGGCCTGGCTTCAAAGGGCTCATAATCTAGTAGAAAGTTCTCTGTTCAAGCAGTTATAATACTGGGTGATAACTGTTACAATTTCCCCCCAAATTGTTTAGGCAATGTTACTAGAGCCTGGGGCATCTAGATCTGTTGTGAAAAGTGAGGAAGGCTTCAGATGGGAAAAATTTCCTAAAATGCAATTTAAAGCATGTCTGCTATGTAATTCTTACTCTCCATTTTACAATATTTGCCTCAAGGAGCATTAATTTTTGAGGGAATATAGAGTTGTATTTTTCTTACCAAACCTTCTTCTGAGCAATAGTATTTGAACTCACTTCAATGAAACAGTATGGTTTGGTGGTAATAACACACCTCAGCTCCAGGTATCAAGTTTGAGGTATTGATTTGACAGGCAGTGGGATTGTTGCTGAAAAGTTTCATAAGGCAGCAATCTGACCAGCTTCAACAGAGGCCAAGAGCATGTGCTTTGTGGTTTTGGAATAAGGGTCACATCTTTGATATTTAAATAGAACTTTCTTGGAAAACATATATTTCTCTGTACCTCTCAAAGACAAGGGGGAGAGTAATGTGTCTGTTTTCTGGTCAGATGATCTCTCAGCTAAAGTTATATTTCGAGGGCTAGGAAGACCAATGTCAGGTCATACCCAGACTGTGGCATGGCCTGTAGCTTTCCAAGTCCAGAGAGCAAGAACTCTAGAATCCTGCCTACCTATCCCTTTGTAATGGTTTCTTGAAAACTCAAACATAAAATGTACAACTAAAGCAAGAAGCACACTTAGGGTGTTCGGAAGCCTACCATCTCTCTGACTATTTTTCAAATTCTCATTTAATTTTTTCCAACATTATATTATGAAAATTTTCAAAGATAACACAAAATTGAATACATTTTACGCTAAACACCTCTAGATTTTACTGTTAACATTTTACTATGCTTGTTTTAATCATATGACATCTTTCTATCCACCTCTATCTTCAGCTATTAGAACATCATTTTGATGTGTTACCAAGTGAATTAAATAGATATACATAATAAACACTCTAACATGTATATAATTATAATATACCATGTATATTATTTTGTTAATAGTGTTTTTCTCTTTTGAAGTAATGTTTACAAATGATAAACTGCATATATTGTTATTTTTTGACAAAAGCATACACTGTAAAACCAAACCCCTCTATCAATATACTAAATTTTACACCCACCTAGGAACATTTCTTCATAATCTATCAGTAATTTCCCACTACCACTACCCCTGCCCCCACACTGATTTTTTTTTTTGTCAAACATAGGAAGAATGGGTGTATTTTAGGATTTCATATAAATGGAATCATATGGAATTTTTACATATAAAGTTTCCTTTATTTAGCATAATATTTTTGAGATTCACCCATGTTATACATATTTCTTTCCTTTATACCTTCTTTTGTGAGATGTCAACATATTTTGCTTAATTTTTCTTTTTAGGTTAGTTGCTTTTTGTTAATAGAATATACAATTTTTTTATATACCTAACTACCATTCTTAACTTTTGATTAATATAGTTCATATTTTGTGACTACAGTAGATATGTAATGTACTCATGAGGTCTTACATACGCATTAGTCAACTTAAGTATTACTGATAATTGCCTATCATTTGTGTTCTCTAAACCCACCAGTTATCTCTCCATAGGAGAGGCATTTTTCTCTATTTGGTTCCCTGAGGTATCCCAGAAGATGAAACCAGTGATATGCACATAGCAGATGCTCAATGCAATAAATTAAGTAATTAGAAAAAAATCACTGGATAAAGAAATATAGAAAAATAAATAGATAAATCAATAGAAATAGAACAGATTGGTGGTTGCCAGAAGTGAGTTGTGGGGAAGTGGAAGAAATGGATGAAGCAGCTCAAAAGGTAAAACAATAAACATAAACAAGATAAAAATAACAAAATAAAAAGACAGTCCACAGATTTTGATAACTCTTTGAGAAATATGAAGTAATACCAGAAATATTAACTGGAAATAACAAGATGGAGTATCACAAAACCACACCTAAGGGAAGAAAAAGATACTTCCCATAGCACTTCTTCAAGGTGTTAGGAGGGTGATTATCTAGTACAATTTAGATTAAGACCAAGAACCTTGTCTTTGTTCAGAGTCTGTCCTATTAGAAATATTTTAAAAATTAGAATCCTTAGTAAGCTCATCAACTTTTGTAGTAAATTTAAAAGAAAGAAAGAAAAGAAAAAGAAAAGGGAAAAAAAGCAGGGACAATCTTTTCTAGTATAAGAAGCTGGCCCTCACATACACTGTTGTGGGAACATAAAATGTGACAGCCCAGTCACTCTGGGGGGAAAAAATTTCTTAACATGAAACAAAATAAAACCCTCAAACAAACAAACAAAAATGCAAATCATGTAGCTATCATATAACCCAGTAATTGTATTTTGGGGCTTTAATCCCAAAGACACAGATTAACATTTCCATGAAAACCTGTGCATGAATATTTATGTGTGTGCTTAGTTGTTCAGTCATGTCCGACTCTTTGCGACCCCATGAACTGTAGCCTGCCAGGCTCCTCTGTTCATGCAGATTCACCAGGCAAGAATACTGGAGTGGGTTGCCATTTCCTCCTCCAGGGGATCTTCCTGACCCAGGGATCAAACCCAGGTCTCCTTCATTGCAGGCAGATTCTTTACTGTCTGAACCACCAGAGAAGCCCACAAATAGCAGCTTTATTTGTAATGTCCAACTACAAGAAAAATCCAGGTGTTCATCAATGAGTGAATGGGTCAACATGTAATAAAGTCATACTGTGAAATACTACTCAGCAATAAGAAGGAATAAATTATTGACACAAGCAACAACTTGTATGAATCTCCAGAGAATTATGCTCCAGAGTGGAAAAGTTCACTTGTATAATATTCTTCAAATAACAAAGCTGTAGAAATGGAGAACGGGCTTCTCAGGTGGCAGAGTGGTAAAGAATCTGGCTGTCAATGCAGGAGATGCAAGAGGCATGCATGGGTTTGACCCCTGGGTTGGGAAGATCCTCTGGAGGAGGCAATGATGACCTGTTCCAGAATTCTTGCCTGGAAAGTTCCATAGACAGAGGATGCTGGTGGGCTACAGTCCACAGGGTTGCAGAATTGAACATGACTGAGCAACTGAGCACATACAGCACACAGAAATGAACAACAAATCAGTAGCAGTTGATGGTTATGGAAGGGGTGAGAATGAGGTAGGTAGGTATGGATTTAAAAGGGAAACATGATGAACCCTCATGATGGATCTGCTCAGTACAATGCTGCATCAAGTTCAGTTTCTGGGGAGTGATGTCGTGTTGTGGTTTTGATATTACTTTTGGGGGAAACTGGATAAAAGGCAAATTGTATCTCTCTATTATTTCTTACACTTGTGTGTGAACCTTCAGTTATTTTGTGAAAAGTTTATTTAAAAACTATGATGCCTATGAATACTTGAATATAAAACACAGATCAGATATAAAATTAATGTATCAAAATGAAGATCACAACATTGCAGAAGGTATAAAGGGAATAATGATGAGCATTTAGGTCTATTGGACTTTATGGTTCATTAGGGTTCAGTTGTTTATCTGGTAGACAACTCATAAATAAACGTAGCTAATTTAAAGAAAATAGTTGTTTAGCTCAAATTATAAATTTCTAACTTTTAAAAGAGAGTATAATCTGTTTATATTTTACTGTAAATATGAATAAATTGGGTTTGTTCTTTATATCATTTTTACTTTTCATACTGTTACCTTATTTCTGTAAATAATTTTTTTCATCTTTCTATTAAACGTAATTTTTTTTCTTTGTTTTCTCTCCTCTCCTCAGGTTGGAAGTCTTTCTTTTATTTACATTATTTTTATAGTTTCCCTTAAGATATAATTGCACCTACAAAAAGTTAATATCACCACCATCCTTACTAACAACAGAGGCAATATATCATATTTTATTTGTGTGTTGTTTTAGAATTTTTCTGTCTCATTTGAATATCTAAAATTAATCATTATTTTTGTTTTCACTTTTCAGTAGATGCCTAGTTTTCATTTATGTTTATTTATTTATTTATTTTTGCTCACAAATGCATCTGATACTCCCTTTGTCTTTCTCAATTTTTTTTTTTCCTCTCTAAACTTGCTTCCAAGAGGATATGTGAACTATAAACTCCTTTTGACTGAAAATACCTTGAATTCACTCTTATTCTTAATGACAGATTGCTGAGTGGAGAATTCTAGGTTGACAGTTATTTTCTATCAGCACTGTGAGAATAATATTGTTCCACATTCTATTTTTTTCTTCTCTTTTTAAAACTCTTTATCGCCAACCTTTGGAGTTCTATTATTTCACTAAGAATTTCTGTGTGTGGATTTAATTCCCTGTATCTTGCTCAGGATTTGGCCTGCTTGTAACAATCCAAGGATTTATTCTTTCATTGAGTCTGGAGAATTCTCAACCAACGGTTGCTTTATTTCCTTATTTATGCTTATTTCCTTACTGCTCATTTATTTATTTACTTTTTTCTTCTCCATCTATCTGCATTTCAAAGAATTATCTTAGTTTATCTTCAGTTCAACTTTACTGAATCAGTTGTTACACTTATTAAGTTTTTAATTTAAATGACTTTATTTTCCTTTCTCAGGCATTATAATAAGTGCATTTGGAAAGCTGTTCTATTTTACTTTTATAGTATCCTTCTTTTATTTTTATTTATTTGGATTTTTATCCCTTTAATAATCTTAAACATATTTATAGTGTCTTTCATATTGTCTTATTATCTCACGTTCTTTGGACTGTTCACCCATTTGACTCTTCTGTTTGATTTTGCCTCATGCCCTGTGTGGTTTACAAGTTTTTTTGTTGGCCCAATACATTTGAGGATTATTCTTTTTGAAATTTTACTTTATCCTACATTTATGGAGGTGGTTTTAGGGAATGAGGACCATTGCTCACAGGTGTTTTGGAGTTAAATTCTTCTTTTGGAGTTTCATATTCAGTGTGCAGCATGCAAATGAGTGTTGCAGATTCATGAGTGCTATAGATTTGACTCTCACTAATATTGACTTGATATTTCCTCAGGACTTTGGGTGAGGTGTTTTTAGTCTCTCTTTTAGCAAAAAGGCCACTATTCCAGAGGCTTTTTCAAAATTGAGAATCCTTAGTTTCAATTTCATACAGGTTGTGTCTTATGCCCAAAGATGACATTATAGCCTTATCCCCTGACTATCAAAGTGATGTTTTCATTTGGTATCATTCTTGGCTAAAGCAGCATCAGCATCAGTCAGTTCAGTCACTCAGTCATGTCCAGCTCTTTGTGACCCCATGGACGGCATCAAGCCAGGCTTCCCTGTCCATCACCAAATCCCAGAGCTTGCTCAAACTCATGTCCATCCAGTCAGTGATGCCATCCAACCATCTCATCCTCTGTTGTCCCCTCCTCTTCCTGCCTTCAATCTTTCCCAGCATCAGGGTCTTTCCCACTGAGTCAATTTTTCTCATCAGGTGGCCAAATTATTGGAGCGTCAGCATAGTGTATTAGAAAACCAAGTCACCACAAAACAATATCAGGACTACAAGCCCTAAATTTGTAGTTGGTATGGGATACACATAAAAGATTGGTCAGCCTTAACTTTCATCTAAGGATACTAGTTTATAAAACGTGAAAGATTTTTGAATAATATGTTCTCACATGTCAACCAGGTTTGTTGTTTCATCCTTAACACAAATGTAGTGGGGGAGTATCCATTATGAAATCTTTAATGGTATTTTTGGACTGATTGACATTGATTTGTGTCTAGTCATTTTAGAATTCACATTTACTGCTTAGCTTTTGAGTGGAAATCTGCACTCAGATTTCCAACAACAAGTTCCTACTCTGCTACTTGCAACTTTTTTGTTCCATATTTATATTCATCCTAAATTTAATTATGATTTATTTTCAATTATCTATTTTTAAGTAAAAAATAATAGTCAATTTTAGAAATCTGTTTAGATTTCCAATGTTCCTCCCATGGTTTTAAAGTGATATCTGGCCTTTAATTTTTCAAGCCAATCAACAGTTTACATAACTTATAAATAGAGTAAACTTTAATGTCAAAGTCATGGCATCAAACTTTTGAGATTTATTTTAATACCTCTAGAATAGGTAATCTTGTAGGAGCAAGCAATCCCACTTAACTATTCTGTGTTCTGGACTTTCCAAAAGCATTTCTCATACTCATTTTGCTTCACTTTAATCTCAGTTATTGGCAATAACATTTTTCATTGTTTTGTGTTGTTTCTTATGAATGATTGATCATTTTTGGGTTTTGTTTGAATTTCTTTCATTTATTTATTTATTCTAATTTTTTGTGGTACATAAACTTCTCTAGGGGTTTAGTTGTTCTATAGCATGTAGGATCTTAGTTCCCTGACTGGGGATCAAACCTGTGTCCCCTGAATTGGAAGGCAGATTCTTAACCACCATTAAGAATTCTTAACCATCATTCCACTAGACCACCACAGAAGTCCCTTTTGTGTTAATATCTAAGGCAAGTTGTTTCTGCCAATAAGACTCCCTATAACCTTGGTTTAGTCCCAGGTAAGCAGTCCTTTTGTGTGATGTTTTCTGGCTTGTAGCAAGAGAATTTCACACTTTTATGTGTGAATTTTTAAGCACTTCCTACCCAGGTCAATTCTATTAAAAAATTTACATGTGGAAGATCTATGGAGACCACAGCATTTCCTTTGTTCTTGTGAGCTATCATCACACATCCCTTCAGCCTCACCATTTCCACAGCAGCTCTGTGAGTGACACTCCTGTATCCAGTTAAGTATCATATACAGTTTCAACTACACTTCTGATTTAAAGGATGTTAATCTCCAAAATGTATTATCAATTGGATTCTAGTATATTAACTATTTACAAACAATGTACAAAGATTTTAATTTTAGGTCTTCTGGAATAAAAGGAAAAAGCTCTCATGGTTGATTTGTTAAGCTGAAACAGGAAAATTATTGCTTTGTATAGGTAGGGGTTAGATCATCACATGGGATTTGTGTGTGTATGTGTGTATGAGAGGGAGACAGAGAGCCATTCTCACAAGAATAAGGGTTCAGTCATGATGCTCAATCAATAACTAGAGGATGTTGGCTGGCAGAATTGTATTCTCCATTATGATGCCATGATTTTTGTGGAATATACTGTATATATTAACATCTATATATTTCAATGCTGTCTCTAGTGTAATCTCCCTGAATCAGTCATAATTACTCTGGAACTGGGGAGAAATAAGCCTAGAAAAACTACCAATTTAGCCCTCATCCACAGAGCAATTTAAGATTGTTCTTTTGTGCCATTCTAAATGCAAAATATTGCAGTTTACATTTTATTTATGGAAATATAAGTGTGCTAGCAATTTCTTTGCATAAAACAGATGTGTTTTCAGGAAAATATATACTTCCCATGTACCCATTTATAGATATGTGGCTTCTCTTGGGAGCTGAAAATATTTCACCTTTTCCTTTCTCAAATCCCCTTAGAGTTCATTATTTGCTTACAGTTTTTATTTTATGACAAAATAGAAGCATGTGACATAGGTTACTGACTCAGCTGAGGCACTTGGCTTTGACACTTGAATTTCTCATTACTAATAAGTAGGATTTTTAGGCTATATATTTATCTTCAAATAAAATTTCAAGGTTGAAACTGTGTCTATTTTTAATTAAGGATACATGAAATCATTTATATATGTCAATAAGATGAACTCTATGCATGTACTGAAACAGGTGAAAATGCCTACTTTTATTATTACAGTGCTTCATGATTAGATTATCAAAAGTACAGTTTTTATGGACTTTGTAAGTGATTTCAAATTTTCTAAATTCTTTTGGGATGGGTTCAGTTCAGTTGAGTCGCTCAGTCGTGTCCGACTCTTTGCGACCCAATGAATCGCAGCACGCCAGGCCTCCCTGTCCATTACAAACTCCCGGAGTTCACTCAGACTCACGTCCATCGAGTCAGTGATGCCATCCAGCCATCTCATCCTTTGTCGTCCCCTTCTCCTCCTGCCCCCAATCCCTCCCAGCATCACAGTCTTTTCCAATGAGTCAACTCTTCTCATGAGGTGGCCAAAGTACTGGAGTTTCAGCTTTAGCATCATTCCTTCCAAAGAAATGCCAGGGCTGATCTCCTTCAGAATGGACTGGTTGGATCTCCTTGCAGTCCAAGGGGCTCTCAAGAGTCTTCTCCAACAACACAGTTCAAAAGCATCAATTCTTTGGCGCTCAGCCTTCTTCACAGTCCAACTCTCACATCCATACATGACCACTGGAAAAACCATAGGCTTGACTAGACGGACCTTTGTTGGCAAAGTAATGTCTCTGCTTTTGAATATGCTATCTAGGTTTGTCATAACTTTCCTTCCAAGGAGTAAGCATCTTTTAATTTTGTGGCTGCAATCACCATCTGCAGTGATTTTGGAGCCCCCCAAAATAAAGTCTGACACTGTTTCCACTGTTGCCCCATCTATTTCCCATGAAGTGATGGAACCAGATGCCATGATCTTTGTTTTCTGAATGTTGAGCTTTAAGCCAACTTTTTCACTCTCCACTTTCACTTTCATCAAGAGGCTTTTTAGTTCCTCTTCACTTTCTGCCATAAGGGTGGTGTCCTCTGCATATCTGACGTTATTGATATTTCTCCCAGCAATCTTTGCATACATAAATCACATATGATGTCTTAACTTAGTTTAGGTTTCCATGTTGACAAACTTGAAGAAGCTTGGTTATCCACCCAGTCAAACATGGTAATGAGTAATGGCAGGAAAAGAAGATGGAGTGTGTCAGCTGAGTCCACTGACTTTTCCCTTTGGAAGTTCATGTTCCCCTTTATTGATCTGATACAGAGTTTTATGGACTTCCTGTTAGGAGATGCACACATATGTTTCCCTCTTCACTACCCAGTCAAGGCAGGGTTCCTCATTTCAATTTTTAGTCCAAGACAATTTTGCCTGAAAATCTGGTTCTATCTGAAAGAGCACCTGGGTGGGACAGAGTACAGCCCCTTCAGTTTTTCACACCCAATATCGATTGTCTGATTTTGGTGTTGACCATCTGGTGATGTCCATGTGTAGTCTTATCTTGTGTTGTTGAAAGAGGGTGTTTGTTATGACCAGTGCATTTTCTTGGCAAAACTCTATTAGTCTTTGCCCTGCTTCATTCCGTATTCCAAGGACAAATTTGCCTTTTAGTCCAGGTATTTCTTGACTTCCTACTTTTGCATTCCAGTCCCCTATAATGAAAAGGACATCTTTTTTCGGTGTTAGTTCTAAAAAGTCTTGTAGGTCTTCATAGAACCGTTCAACTTCAGCTTCTTCAGTGTTACTGCTTGGGGCATAGACTTGGATTACTGTGATATTGAATGGTTTGCCTTGGAAACGAACAGAGCTCATTCTGTCATTTTTGAGATTGCATCCAAGTACTACATTTCGGACTCTTTTGTTGACAATGATGGCTACTCCATTCCTTCTGAGGGATTCCTGCCCGCAGTAGTAGATATAATGGTCATCTGAGTTAAATTCACCCATTCCAGTCCATTTCAGTTTGCTGATTCCTAGAATGTCGACATTCACTCTTGCCATCTCTTGTTTGACCACTTCCAATTTGCCTTGATTCATGGACCTGACATTCCAGGTTCCTATGCAATATTGCTCTTTACAGCATCAGACCTTGCTTCTATCACCAGTCACATCCACAGCTGGGTATTCTTTTTGCTTTGGCTCCATCCCTTCATTCTTTCTGGAGTTATTTCTCCACTGATCTCCAGTAGCATATTGGGCACCTACTGACCTAGGGAGTTCCTCTCTCAGTATCCTATCATTTTGCCTTTTTATACTGTTCATGGGGTTCTCAAGGCAAGAATACTGAAGTGGTTTGCCATTTCCTTCTCCAGTGGACCACATTCTGTCAGATCTCTCCACCATGACCCGCCCATCTTGGGTTGCCCCATGGGCATGCTTAGTTTCACTGAGTTAGACAAGGCTGTGGTCCTAGTGTGATTAGATTGACTAGCTTTCTGTGAGTATGGTTTCAGTGTGTTTGCCCTCTGATGCCCTCTTACAACACCTACCGTCTTACTTGGGTTTCTTTTACCTTGGGCGTGGGGTATCTCTTCACAGTTGCTCTAGCAAAGCGCAGCCATTGCTCCTTACCTTGGACGAAGAGTATCTCCTCATCGCTGCCCTTACTGACCTTCAAGGTGGTATATAACCTTCAATTATATTCTTTGCAGCCAAAGATGGAAAAGCTCTATACAGTCAGCAAAAATAAGACCAGGAGCTGATTGTGGCTCAGACCATGAACTCCTTATTGCCAAATTCAGACTTAAATTGAAGAAAGTAGGGAAAACCACTAGACCATTCAGGTATGACCTAAATCAAATCCCTTATGATTATACAGTGGAAGTGAGAAATAGATTTAAGGGCCTAGATCTGATAGATAGAGTGCCTGATGGACTATGGAATGAGGTTCGTGACATTGTACAGGAAACAGGGATCAAGATCATTCCCATGGAAAAGAAATGCAAAAAAGCAAAATGGCTGTCTGGGGAGGCCTTACAAATAGCTGTGAAAAGAAGAGCAGTGAAAAGCAAAGGAGAAAAGGAAAGATATAAGCATCTGAATGCAGAGTTCCAAGGAATAGCAAGAAGAGATAAGAAAGCCTTCTTCAGCGATCAATGCAAAGAAATAGAGGAAAACAACAGAATGGGAAAGACTAGGGATCTGTTCAAGAAAATCAGAGATACCAAAGGAACATTTCATGCAAAGATGGGCTTGATAAAGGACAGAAATGGTATGGACCTAACAGAAGAAGAAGATATTAAGAAGAGATGGCAAGAATACACAGAAGAACTGTACAAAAAAGATCTTCACGACCCAGATATTCACGATGGTGTGATCACTGACCTAGAGCCAGACATCCTGGAATGTGAAGTCAAGTGGGCCTTAGAAAGCATCACTACGAACAAATCTAGTGGAGGTGATAGAATTCCAGTTGAGCTATTCCAAATCCTAAAGGATGATGCTGTGAAAGTGCTGCAGTCAATATGCCAGCAAATTTGGAAAACTCAGCAGTGGCCACAGGACTGGAAAAGGTCCGTTTTCATTCCAATCCCAAAGAAAGGCAATGCCAAAGAATGCTCAAACTACTGCACAATTGCACTCATCTCACACGCTAGTAAAGTAATGCTCAAAATTCTCCAAGACAGGCTTCAGCAATATGTGAACCGTGAACTTCCTGATGTTCAAGCTGGTTTTAGAAAAGGCAGAGGAACCAGAGGTCAAATTGCCAACATCTGCTGGATCATGGAAAAAGCAAGAGGGTTCAAGAAAAACCTCTATTTCTGCTTTATTGACTATGCCAAAGCCTTTGACTGTGTGGATCACAAGAAACTGTGGAAAATTTTGAAAGAGATGGGAATACCAGACCACCTGATCTGCCTCTTGAGAAATTTCTATGCAGGTCAGGAAGCAACAGTTAGAACTGGACATGGAACAACAGACTGGTTCCAAATAGGAAAAGGAGTACGTCAAGGCTGTATATTGTCACCCAGTTTATTTAACTTATATGCAGAGTACATCATGAGAAACGCTGGACTGGAAGAAGCACAAGCTGGAATCAAGGTTGCCGGGAGAAATATCAATAACCTCAGATATGCAGATGACACCACCCTTATGGCAGAAAGTGAAGAGGAAATAAAAAGCCTCTTGATGAAAGTGAATGAGGAGAGTGAAAAATTTGGCTTAAAGCTCAACATTCAGAAAACGAAGATCATGGCATCCGGTCCCATCACTTCATGGGAAATGGATGGGGAAACAGTGGAAACAGTGTCAGACTTTATTTTGGGGGGCTCCAAAATCACTGCAGATGGTGACTGCAGCCATGAAATTAAAAGACGCTTACTCCTTGGAAGGAAAGTTATGACAAACCTAGATAGCATATTGAAAAGCAGAGACATTACTTTGCCAACAAAGATTCGTCTAGTCAAGGCTATGGTTTTTCCTGTGGTCATGTATGGATATGAGAGTTGGACTGTGAAGAAGGCTGAGCGCTGAAGAATTGATGCTTTTGAACTGTGGTGTTGGAGAAGACTCTTGAGAGTCCTTTGGACTGCAAGGAGATCCAACCAGTCCATTCTGAAGGAGATCAGCCCTGGGATTTCTTTGGAAGGAATGATGCTAAAGCTGAAACTCCAGTCCTTTGGCCACCTCATGCGAAGAGCTGACTCATTGGAAAGACTCTGATGCTGGGAAGGATTGGGGGCAAGAGGAGAAGGGGATGACAGAGGATGAGATGGCTGGATGGCATCACTGACTCGATGGACGTGAGTCTCAGTGAACTCTGGGAGTTGGTGATGGACAGGGAGGCCTGGCGTGCTGCGATTCATGGGGTCGCAAATAGTCGGACAGGACTGAGCCATTGATCTGATCTGATCTGATTCATTGTCTTAACTTCTGATTGGGTTCAGGTTCAGACTTCTCATTTATAATGTTATGATGCCCAAGCTCTTTGCTGACTTTCCCCCATTCTTACTTTCCTTCACCTTCTGACTTCTTTTTCACTTTTTTTTTTCAGCCCTCCCCCCAATCCCCAAAATAGTATTGAGTACTCCATATTAACACATGAGATATGCCTCTCAGATTCTTTCCTTCTTTATTATTATTTTATACTTTTAATGAAGCATAGTTTATTTATAACATGGTCTTAGTTTCAGGGTACATTACACTAATTCTATATTCTTTTTCATATTCTTTTCTCTTATAGGTCATTACAACATACTGACTATATAGTTCCCTGTGCTATCCAGTAGGTCCTTGTTGGTTATCAGTTTTATACATAGCAGTATGCATATGTCAGTCCCAACCTCCTAATTTATTCCACCCCTGACACCTTTCCCTTTTGATAACCATAAGTTTCTTTTCTATGTCTTTGGGTCTATTTCTGTTTTGTAAATAAGTTCATTCAGACTGTTACCTTCTTCCCTCCAAGACCCTTAGACAAATATGGTCAGCCAGCCACTTCACATATTGAAAGATATGGAGCAAAATCTTCAATTGTAGCAAACCAATATGTTTTCTTTCATGACTTTAGAATACACTGACTGTTACCCCTTCTGGGAGAGGAGGGCAGATGTTGTTCTCAGGATCCCTGTATCAAGAAGAGTTAAATCACACAAGGACAAAATGGTGTAAAGATTTTAAACTCTACAGGGGAAATGAAATTGCAGTGCTTTTGTTTTTCTGTCCTTTATCTTAAGAAATCTTCTTATTCTACAGAAATCTTTAGAAATGGCAGTTCTCCCCAGACTTGAATTATCAAAAAGCCAGTATTCTATGGAGACAGATACTAAATAATATACTCCAGGAAATCACTATCCAATTCTATTTAGATGCCTACCTCCCCCACAGGACACTCTGCTCTCCCATCTATACTCATCTTAGGCAGGAGATAAAAAGCTTTGTTTCTTTTTAGTGGTTGGTCTGTGGAAAACTATACCTTATTGTTGTAAGCAGTAGTCCACAGGCAAGGAATGCAATATTTAAGTCAGCCCTGAAGAGTGGATGAGTCTTGCTTTCTCTGTGCTACATAAGGCAAGCTTTACATGGTCACCAGAATTCCAGAAACCCAGAAGTAGAGTACAAATACTGCCATTACCATATGATTTCAGCTGAATAGAACTCTCTCTGTTGAATGAGATTGGACATGAAAAAAATCCAGTCTGTTTTCACCTTTCCAGCTGCACCTCAGCTCAGCCTTGGTGTGAAACGAGGTATTTATTTTCTCTCTTCTTTTCTCCCTGTGGAAACTACTTTCATATGAGTCTTTAGTGTGTATCTCCTTCTACCATTTCAGATGCTTTTTTGTCAGTTCCACTCCACCTACATCCAAAGGAATATTCACTGGCTAAAAAATCCAGTGTAGGGTAGGGAGAAGAAAGTTTTAGTATTATCCATAGGTTCAGTACTGGATTTTTCAGGCAGTCTGGCTCTTCTGATGACAATAGACTTGATTGAACAGGTAGCAATCTGCTTCAGATATTAATCTATATAAAAACTCACTATCTTAAACTAAAACTAAACTTAAACTAAACTCACTAAAAGTTTAGTTTAAGTAATATTTCTTCAGGAATAGAGAAAGGATATACCTACTTCTGGTAAAATTCTAAAGTTGCAGCAATTTGTCTGCTGCGTTTTTCTCTGTCAGCTCTGAACACCGAAAGCTTTAAAATGCCGGTGTCCAACAATTACGTTATCCTCTATGGATGAAATTCAAGCATAAATATGATTAAAGTTCTCTAGGTGATTTCATTGTGCAGGAAAATTTTAGAAATATTATGTGAGGGAATTTCAAGCACTTGCAGTTAGATTGCAAGGAGAAATATCAATACCCTCAGACATGCAGATGACACCACCCTTAAGGTAGAAAGCATAGAGGAACAAAAGAACCTCTTGATGAATGTGAAAGAGAAGAGTGAAAAAACTGGCTTAAAACTCAACAGTTAAAAAACAAAGATCACGGCATCTGGTCCATCGCTTCATGGTAAATAGATGGGGAAACAATGGAAACAGTGATAGACTTCATTTTCTTGGGCTCCCAAATCACTGCAGATGGTGACTTCAGCCATAAAAATAAGACGCTTGCTCCTTGGAAGAAAAGCTATCACAAACCTAGTCAGCATACTAAAAAGCAGAGACATTACTTTGCTAACAAAGGACCAAATAGTCAAAGCTATGGTTTTTCCAGTGGTCATGTATGGATGTGAGAGTTGGACAATAAAGGAGGCTGAGTGCCAAAGAATTGATGCTTTTGAATTGTGGTGTTGGAGGAGAATTTTAAGAGTCTCTTGGACAGCAAGGAGATCAAACCAGTCAATCCTAAAGGAAATCAGTCCTGAATATTCATTGGAAGGACTGATGCTGAAGCTGAAACTCCAATACTTTGGCCACCTGATGTGAAGAGCCGGCTCTTTAGAAAAGACCCTGATGCTGGGAAAGATGGAAGGCAGGAGGAGAAGGGGACAACAGAAGGTGAGATGGTTGAATGGCATCACCGACTCAGTGGACATGAGTTTGAGCAAGCTCTGGGAGATGGTGAAGGACAGGGAAGCCTAGTGTGCTGCAGTCCATGTGGTTGCAAAGAGTAGGACACAACTAATCTACTGAACCAAAACCAACAAGGGATGTATCATGAGGGTACATAGAAACTTTTCTGAAGGAATTGAAATCAATATTTTAACCAGTGTTTGCTCCACTAGAATAAAGCCAATATACCTGCTCTTAACAGATGCTTACACCCTGTTACATCCTCAACCACTTAGAATCTTGGCCTTTTCCTTGCGAGATTGGAAACTGGACTGAAAACCTAGAGAAAATAGTCCCACTATATCAGCTTGTCAGTATGTTAATATATTATTTATGTGTCAATAACCTTTTCTATTGACAAAGGCATTTGGGTCTCCTATGCTAGAGCTTGGGAAATATGAAATTATACCAGAGAGAGAAGGAAATTTCTAAAAATTTTCATCCAAGAGATGCTATAACTCAATAATCCCACTCCATCTTCTCTAAAAGTATGTCTTCTAAGGCCTAAATTGCTTAGGATTGCTGATTTTTTTTTTCTTGAGATGTGAGAATAAATATTGACAGTTTTGTCATCTCCCTCTACATTTTTGTGGCATTCTGTTCCCAATTTTAAAAGTATTGATAGACTCACAGGCCTGGAGAAGAGACTTGTAGTTGCCAACAGGAAGGGATGTGGGGAAGGGCTGGATTGGGAATTTTTGGTTAGAAGATGTAAAAGATTACATATAGAATGGATAGACAAGGTCCTCCTGTATAGCACAGGGAACTATATTCAATATCCTATGATAAACCATGATGGAAAAGAATATGAAAATGAATGCATGCATATGTATAACTGAATCACTTTGTTGTACAGTAGAAATTAACATAGTACATCCACTATACTTTAAAAAATAAATTTTTTAAAGTCTGATAAAAGTGTCTTCATTCACTACCTCAGTTCAGTTTAGCTAAGTCGCTCATTTGTGTCTGACTCTTTGCAACCCCATGAACTGCAGCACACCAGGCTTCCCTGTCCATCACCAACTCCCAGAGCTTGTGCAAATTCATGCCCATTGAGTTGGAGATGCCATCCAACCATCTCATTCTCTGTCGTCCCCTTCTCCTCCTGCCTTCCATCTTTCCCAACATCAGGATCTTTTCCAATGAGTCAGTTGTTTGCATCAGGTGGCCAAAATATTGGAGCTTCAGCTTCAGCATCAATCCTCCCAGTGAATATTCAGGACTGATTTCCTTTAGGATTGACTGATTTGGGGCTTCCCTGATAGCTCAGTTTGTAAAGAATCTGCCTGTAATGTGAGAGACCTGGGTTCAATCCCTGGGTTGGGAAAATCCCCTAGATTAGAAGGGAAAGGCTACCCACTCCAGTATTCTGGCCTGGAAAATTCCATGGACTCACAAAGAGTCGGACACAACTGAGTGACTTTCACTCAATGCCTAATTGCCTGTATAATATTCCCTCTCACCTTACAGATGACCATTAGTTTTATTTGGTTGCTATAAAAAAGTACCACAAGATGTATGGTTTATAACAATGGAAATTTATTCTTTCACAGTTCTGGAATCAATAATCAAAATCATAGGGTTTGTAGAGCCATGCTGTTTCTGAAGTCTCCAGCATTGAATCCTTCCTTGTCTCTTGGAGGTGCTGTAATTCTTGACATTCTGTAACTCGAGGATGTGTTACTCTAACCTCTGTCTCCATCTTCACATCTCCTCTACATTTTTATGTCTTTATTTTTATTTTTTTCTTATGGATCATTGAATTAGGACCCAGTGTAATCCATCATTTAATTTAAATAATAACATCTACAAAAAGTCTACTTCCAAATAAAGTTACTTTCTGAGATTCTCACTGGAAGTGAATTGGGGGAGATAGGCACTATGCAACCCAGTATCATGGCATGGTCTGTGAAATTTCTCTTCTTTGAACTTGAGATTGAGCAGGACCCTGTGGGCCTTCTGGGCACAAAATCCTTTCTGTGTCCCCCAATTCCTGATTACAGAATAAAGGCTTCATGCAGCTTCCATTACCTTCCCTGAGTTCCAAGGATCAGTTTCAAACAGTTGCAAATCAGGGAAGGCAGGGGATACAGAGATAAGGGAAGGGCAGCCAAGAAACAAAGGTGCAACGTTGGGGCAGGGTCTCAGTTCCACCTCAAGAGACATACATATCAATATCTTTGAGCTAATGTGCAGGTATTAAAACACCCACCATTTGTAAGAAATTAACTGAATGCTGCCCACAAGCACAAAGACCCTCAGACCGATTAAAGTCAGAACATAGATTGATGGTGTTGACTTCTACTTAGCTCACCGATTGATGGTGTTGACTTCTACTTAGCTCACCATCAGTCAGGAGAATTCCCACAAGCACTTCACACTCTCCTCTGAATCATTGCCAAACAACTCCTTGTTACCCCCTCCAAGGCAGGACACACAACGTTGGGTGCAGTAGCCTATTGTGGCCTCATTTGCTTGGCAAAGCAATATGCTATTCTTTTTTATTTCACCCAAAACTCTGTCTCTGAGATTTAATTTGATGTCAGGGTACAGAGGCTCTTTTCAGCTTCAAACTTGAGCAATATTTTATTTCAAGGGAGATTCACACAGAGTGCTTGCATTTAAGACATATCCATTTACATCACTGTACTAAATGGGAGAGAAAGGCATTTTTGAGGGTGATTAGTTTCTCTTTGTGGCCAAGAATATAATATAGAACTACTAGATCCTAGATGTTAAAGATCACAAAAATAAGATCAATCTGGGAGGACTTTCTCAGAGTTTATGAAAAGGTGAAACTATAATCAAAATATCTAAGAAAGTGCAATAAATTCTCTCCGACAGAATTTAATCGGATGGTGGTGTATTCTGCAGAAATACCCTCTACCTCATTATCTTTCTTTATTTTTTTTTTCAATATTGAACATCATTCACTTGAATCTGTCACTGTTCATAGATTGTTCTGATACAGAAATCAGGGGATAAACTTGGAATCTCCATGTTTATACAAAGCCTTCTCACTGTAACATGCATGATGGTATTTTCCATTCTATGTGATCTTTAGTCACTATTTCTTGAATCCCCTGCTGTTTCTTTGAAGAATCAGATAGAGAGCTACAAGCAGATTTAGGTATATAAATAGAGAACTACAGGAAGGTGAAACCTTTTTTTTTTTAATGGGTGGAATTCTTTAGTCTGATACCTACATCCTTAACTTACCTTGGTATTTGGATTACAATTTTATGATGGTTTGTTTTGTAACTGAACTGAACTGACTGTTTTGTAACAATTATCTTTTTTAAAGTACTGTATTTTGGACTCTTTTGTTGACCATGATGGCTACTCTATTTCTTCTAAGGGATTCCTGGCCACAGTAATAGATATAATGGTCATCTGGGTTAAATCCACCCATTCCAGTCCATTTTAGTTCACTGATTCCTAGAATGTCGACGTTCACTCTTGCCGTCTCCTGTTTGACCACTTCCAATTTGCCTTGATTCACGGACCTAACATTCCAGGTTCCTATGCAATATTGCTTTTTACAGCATTGGACCTTGCTTCTATCACCAGTCACATACACAACTAGGTATTGGTTTTGCTTTGGCTCCATCCCTTCATTCTTTCTGGAGTTATTTCTCCACTGATTTCCAGTAGCATATTGAGCATCTACCGCCCTGGGGAGTTCCTCTTTCAGTATCCTATCATTTTGCCTTTTCATACTGTTCATGGGGTTCTCAAGGCAAGAATACTGAAGTGGTTTGCCATTTCCATCTCCAGTGGACCACATTCTGTTAGACCTCTCCACCATGACCCACCCATCTTGGGTGGCCCCACATAGCATGGCTTAGTTTCATTGAGTTAGACAAGGCTATGGTCCATGTGATTAGATTGACTAGTTTTCTGTGATTATGGTTTGTGTGTCTGCCCTCTGATGCCTCTCACAACACCTATCATCTTACTTGGGTTTCTCTTACCTTGGTCTTGGGGTATCTCTTCAGGGCTGCTCCAGCAAAGCGCAGCCACTGCTCCTTATCTTGGACGAGGGGTATCTCCTCACAGCTGCCCCTCTTGACCTTGAACGTCAAGGGAGTAGCTTGATGTTGGAGTAGCCATCATGGTCAACAAAAGAGTCAGAAATGCAGTACTTGGATGTAATCTCAAAAATGACAGAATGATCTGTGTTTGTTTCCAAGGCAAACCATTCAATATCACAGTAATCCAAGTCTATGCCCCAACCAATAATGCTGAAGAAGATTAAGTTGAATGGTTCTATGAAGACCTACAAGACCTTTTAGAAATAACACCCAAAAAAGATGTCCTTTTCATTATAGGGGACTGGAATGCAAAAGTAGGAAGTCAAGAAACACCTGGGGTAACAGGCAAATTTGGCCTTGGAATACGGAATTAAACAGGACAAAGGCTGTTTTGCCAAGAGATCGCACTGGTCATAGCAAACACCCTCTTCCAACAACACAAGAGAAGACTCTACACATGGACATCACCAGATGGTCAACACCGAAATCGGATTGATTATATTCTTTGCAGCCAAAGATGGAGAAGCTCTATACAGTCAGCAGAAACAAGATTGGGAGCTGAATGTGGCTCAGATTTTGAACTCCTTATTGCCAAATTCAGACTTAAATTGAAGAAAGTAGGGAATACCACTAGACCATTCAGTATGACCTAAATCAAATTCCTTATGATTATACAGTGGAAGTGAGAAATAGATTTAAGGGACTAGATCTGATAGGTAGAGTACCTGATGAACTATGAATGGAGGTTTGTGACATTGTTCAGGAGACAGGGATCAAGACCATCCCCATGGAAAAGAAATACAAAAAAGCAAAATGGCTGTCTGGGGAGGCCTTAAAAATAGCTGTGAAAAGAAGAGAAGCAAAAAGCAAAGGAGAAAAGGAAAGATACAAGCATCTGAATGCAGAGTTCCAAAGAATAGCAAGAAGAGATAAGAAAGCCTTCCTCGGCAATCAATGCAAAGAAATAGAGGAAAACAACAGAATGGGAAAGACTAGAGATCTCTTCAAGAAAATTAGAGATACCAACGGCACATTTCATGCAAAAATGGGCATAATAAAGGACACAAATGGTATGGACCTAAGAGAAGCAGAAGATATTAAGAAGAAGTGGCAAGAATACACAGAAGAACTGTACAAAAAAGATCTTCACGACCCAGATAATCACGATGGTGTGATCACTGACCTAGAGCCAGACATCCTGGAATGTGAAGTCAAGTGGGCCTTAGAAAGCATCACTATGAACAAAGCTAGTGGAGGTGACGGAATTCCAGTTGAGCTGTCTCAAATCCTGAAAGATGATGCTGTGAAAGTGCTGCACTCAATATGCCAGCAAATTTGGAAAACTCAGCAGTGGCCACAGGACTGGAAAAGGTCAGTTTTCATTCCAATCCCAAAGAAAGGCAATGACAAAGAATGCTCAAACTACTGCACAATTGCATTCATCTCACATACTAGTAAAGTCATGCTCAAAATTCTCCAACCCAGGCTTCAGCAATACATGAACCATGAACTTCCAGATATTCAAGCTGGTTTTAGAAAAGGCAGAGGAACCAGAGATCAAATTGCCAACATCTGCTGGATCATGGGAAAATCAAGAGGGTTCCAGAAAAACCTCTATTTCTGCTTTATTGACTATGCCAAAGGCTTTGACTGTGTGGATCACAATAAACTGGAAAATTCTGAAAGAGATGGGAATACCAGACCACCTGATCTGCCTCTTGAGAAACCTGTATGCAAGTCAGGAAGAAACAGTTAGAACTGGACATGGAACAGTGTCAGACTTTATTTTTGGGGGCTCCAAAATCACTGCAGATGGTTATTGCAACCATGAAATTAAAAGACTTTTACTCCTTGAAAGGAAAGTTATGACCAACCTACATAGCATATTGAATAGCAGAGATATTACTTTGCCAACAAAGGTCCATCTAGTCAAGGCTATGGTTTTTCCTGTGGTCATGTATGGATGTGAGAGTTGGACTGTGAAGAAAACTGAGCACAGAAGAATTGACGCTTTTGAACTGTGGTGTTGGAGAAGACTCTTGAGATTCCCTTGTACTGCAAGGAGATCCAACCAGTCCATCCTAAAGGAGATCAGTCCTGGGTGGTCATTGGAAGGACTGATGTTGAAGCTGAAACTCCAGTATTTTGACTACCTGATGCGAAGAGCTGACTCATTTGAAAAGACCCTTATGCTGGGAAAGATTGAGGACAGGAGGAGAAGGGGACGACAGAGGATGAGATGGTTGGATGGCATCATCGACTCAATGGACATGGGTTTGGGTGAACTCCGGGAGTTGGTGATGGACAGGGAGGCCTGGCATGTTGCAATTCTTGGGGTCGCAAAGAGTCGGACACGACTGAGCAACTGAACTGAACTGAACTGCATCTTTTTAAAAAAATAAGCCCAACCAGACCATTCATTTGTTCAGCATCTTGTCAAGCCCTGAGAGTTCATTAAACTTACTGATTGATAAACATGGCCAAGAGGATCCTAGGGTTACTAGATATGGGGAACTTGATCAAGCCATTGGATATCCCCAAATCTTTGTGAGTTGCCAAAGGCAACACCAAATAAGTAGCACGGAAAGTAGCTTTAAATTCTTTTCTTCTGGACCCTGCTAACCCTTTGTTAGCATCTTGACTTCAGTTGCTTTTTGTAAAATGTACCACAATAGAACACAGTGAAGCATGGCAAAATGCAGAAGTTTTATCTGCTGAAGGAGCAGTCCTCAACCATTTTGGCACCAGGGATCAGTTTTGTGGAAGACAATTTTTCCACGAACAGAGGTAAAGGGATGGGGATTGTTTCCAGGTGATTCTCACAAGGAGCATGCAGCCTAAATCTCTCACATGAAGAGTTCTCAGTGGAGTTTGTACTCCTATGAGAATCTAAGGCCATTGCTGATCTGATAGGAGGCAGAGCCCAGGTGGTGATGCGAGTGAGCAATGTGGAGTGACTGTAAATACAGATGAACATCATGCACTCACCCACTACTCACTCCCTGCTGTGTGACCAGGTTTCTAGTAGGCCACAGACTGGTACTGGTGTATGGCCTGGGGGTTGGGGACCTCTGTGCTAAAGCATGGTAATAGCTTGCTTGTTTTGAAACTTTATTATAGGAGGGTCTCTGCTAGATGTATTACCTAAACTATCTTATTTACTCTTCATGTTAGTCCTTAAGTTGGTATTGCTGTTCAGTCGGTAAGTCATGTCCAACTATTTGTGACCCTATGGACTGCAGCACGACAGGCTTCCCTGTCCTTTACCATCTCCTGGGGTTTTGTCAAACTCATGTCCACTGAATGAGTGATGCTATCCAACCGTCTCATCCTCTGTCACCCCCTTCTCCTCTTGCCCTCAGTCTTTCCCAGATCAGGGTCTTTTCCAATGAGTCGACTTTTGGCATCAGGTGAAAAAACTATTGGAGTTTCAGTTTCAGCATCAGTCCTTCCAATAAATATTTAGTATTGATTTCCTTTAGGATTTACTGGTTTGATCTTGCTGTCCAAGAGACTCTCAAGAGTCTTCTCCAACACCACAGTTTGAAAGCATCAAGTTTTCAGCTCTCAGCCTTACTTATGGTCCAACTTTCACATCCATACATGACTACTGGAAAAACCATAGCTTTGACTAGTTGAATTTTTGTCGGCAATGTAATGTCCCTGCTCTTTAATATGCTGTCTAGGTTTATCATAGCTTTTCTTCCAAGGAAGAAGTATCTTTTAATTTTATGTCTGCAGTCACCATCCACAGCAATTTTGGAACCCAGGAAAATGCAATCTGTCACTGTTTCCAGTTTCCCTCTATCTACTTGCCATGAAGTGACTGGATCAGGTGCATGATCCAAGTTTTTTGAATGTTGAGTTTCAAGCCAGCTTTTTCACTCTCCTCTTTCACCTTCATCAAGGGACTCTTTAGTTCCTCTTCACTTTCTGTCATTAATGTGGTATTGTCTGCATATCTGAGGTTGTTATTTCTCCTGGCAATCTTGATTCCAGCTTGTGCTTCAGCTATCCCCATATTTCACATGATGTACTCTGCATATAAGTTAAATAAGCAAGGTGACAACATACAGCCTTGATGTACTCCTTTCCCAATTTTAAACCAGCCCATTGCTCCACATCCATTTCTAATAGTTGCTTCTCAACCTGCATACAGGTTTCTCAGGAGGCAGGTAATGTAGTCGAGTATTCCCATCTCTTTAAGAATCTTCCACAGTTTGTAGTGATCCACAGGGTCAAAGGTTTTTGCATAGTTGATGAAACAGAAGTAGATTTTTTTTTTTTTTTAATTCTCTTCCTTTTTCTATGATCCAGCAGATGTCGGTAATTTGATCTCTGGCTCCTCTACCTTTTCAAAATCCAGCTTGAACATCTGAATGTTCTTGGTTCACATACTGTTGAAGCCTAGCCTAAAGGATTTTGAGCATTACATTGCTAGTGTGTGAAATTAGTGCATTGGTATGGTAGTTTGAGCATTCTTTGGCACTGCCTTTCTTTGGGACTGAAATGAAAACTGATTTTTCCAGTCCTATGTCACTGCTGAGTTTTCCAAATTTGAAGTCATACTGAGTGTAGCACTTTAACAGCATCAGTTTTTAGCATTAGAAATAGCTCAGCTAGAATCCCATCACTTTCACTAGCTTTGTTCATAGTAATGCTTCCTAAGGTCCACTTGACTTCATATTCGAGGATGCCTGGCTCTCGGTGAGTGACCACATCATCGTGGTTATCTAGTACATTAAGACATTTTTTTTTGTACAATTCTTCTGTGTACCCTTGCCACCTCTTCTTAATCTCTTCAGTTTCTATTAGGTCTTTGCTATTTCTATCCTTTATTGTGCCCATTTTGCACAAATGTTTCCTTGGAATCTCTAATTTTCTTGAAGGGATCGCTGGCATTTCCTATTCTATTGTTTTCTTCTATTTCATTGCATTGTTCACTTAAGGCTTTCATATCTCTCCTTGCTGTTCTCTGGAGCTCTGCATTCAGATGGGTTTATGTTTCCCTTTCTCCTTTGCCTTTTGCTTCTCTTCTTTTCTCAGCTACTTTTTAAGGACTCCTCAGACAACCACTTTGCCTTCTTGCATATCTTTTTCTTTGGGATGATTGTGGTCAGCACCTCCTGTACAATGTTATGAATCTCTGCCCATAGTTCTTCAGGCATACTGTCTACCAGATCTAGTCCTTGAATCTATTCATCACCTGACTGTATAACCATAGGAATTTGATTTAGGTCATGTCTAAATGGCCTACTTATTTCCCTACTTTCTTCAATTTGAGACTGAATTTTGCAATAAGGAGCTCAGAATATGAGCCACAGTCAGCTCCAGTTCTTATTTTTGCTGACTGTATAGAGCTTCTATACCTTTGGCTACAAAGAATATAAACAATCTGATTTCAATATTGATCATTTAGTGATGCCCACGTCTAGAGCTGTTGCCGGGAGCTCGCCAGGGCACCTGGTCACAACGTCTCTTACAGTCTCTGTCTTTCTCTCTCTCTCCCTCTCTTCCTGCTTTTCTCACTTTTCTCTCCCCCTTCCTTTTTTGCTACCCTTCTCTTTCTTTAGTTTCTTTCCCTTTACCCTCTTTCTCTCTTTTTCTTCCCGCCTCCCTCTCTTTCTCTCTGTATCTCTCTTTTTTTTTTAACTTCCTTTCTTCCTTTCTCTATCTTGATGCATTCCCTGATTCCTTCCTTCTCCGTTCCTCTCTTCTTTTCACTCTTTAGCTTTTTCTGTATCTTTAGATCTTTCTCTATTTTCTTTCTTTTTTTCTTTTTCACTTTTTTTTTTCTTATTTCTTTTTATTTTTCTCTCTCTCTCTCTTTTTTTTTTTTGGCTTGGGTGAGGCCCCCCTGAGGGGGTTTTCTGCAAGGAGCAGGCTCTGTATATTGTGTATTTTTTTAAAGCTCCTTTGTTTAAAAGAAAAATTTTTTTTTTTAATCTTTTTCAGCCTTAGGCAATGGTCTGGGAGGCTTTGGATGTAAACTGGGGAATTCTTAGGCCCTGGGAGGTGCAAGCGGAGGTGGAGTAGTCACCTTAAATCAGAAATTGTTGGATAAATTTTTTAAGGTTTGTGTAGAGGGGGAGGGGGCTCGTCAGGGTGCCCGGCTGCTGCATCCTGTAAGCCCTCTCCTTCCTCTGGAGGTAGAGCACAGTCTCCCTCCTTTTCTTCGTCAATGGCAGAAAATATGATCTGCGCAGAAGGTGGAGACCCACTACCATCCACCGCTATAGCCTCTCCCATAGGCTATCCAACAGCCTCATGATGGGGGTCCAGAACATTTTTAATCATATTTATAGGATAAGTTTTTAGTTGTTTTTTACCTTCACCCAAGTATCTAAATTAACAGTAGCCTCTTTAACAGTTTCAAGATTACTTGTATAAAGAGTTGCCATTCTTAGTTTCAGTGTTACCCATGTCAGAAAATTAAGTATAATAGAAGATAAAGCTTTTAGCTTTTAAAAGATCAGGCTTTTCTTTGGCCTTTTAACTTCAGAAGCCGAGTTTTCTCTCAAACCCCTTTGACACTTTCAATAAAAACCGGGTTTTCTCTCAAACCCCTTTAACACTTCCCACCACTACTCACCCTGTCTGTCCTACAGGGGGGTCCGCGGCACCCTGGGTGGGGGCCTATCCGTCCCATAAATTCAACACTTTCTCAACACTTTTTCTGAGGTACCTACCTTCGAATTAGCCTGTTCCGGGCGCCAAGTGAAATAACAGCAGTCATAAAGGCTTTTGCTATGTTTGCAGATGAGGAATTTAACCTTTATTCTGATTCTCTGTATATTGTCAGGTTGTTTCCATACATTGAAACTGCGGTTTTGCCTGAAAATAAAACTACCATATTTCATTTGTTAACTAAATTACAGGAACAAATTTGGAAAAGAAATAAAATATTTTTCACTGGACACATTCGGGCTCATTCCAGATTGCCTGGCCCTTAAAATGCCTTTAATGATTTGGCTAACTTGTTAACCAGAAATATAGTGGCTACTGTGATTGAGGAGGCCAGAGCCTCTCACTCACTTCATCATCAATATGCTACTGCTTTAAGATATCAATTCCAAATTCCCAGAGAGACTGCTCGAGAGATTGTGCGTTCTTGCCTACACTGCCCCACTGTTTATAATAGTCTACCTATGGGAATTAATCCTCGCGGTCTCAAACCTAACGTACTCTGGCAAATGGATGTAACTCATGTCTCTTCATTTGGAAAACTGTCCTTTGTTCATGTAACTGTAGATACCTTTTCTTATATTATTATTGCAACTGCTCGTACAGGGGAAGCAATTAAAGATGTAATACAAAATCTCTTTACTTGTTTTTTATATTTGAGCCTGCCAAAAGCTTTGAAAACTGACAATGCTCCTGCTTACACTCCTAAGTCTTTTCAGGAATTTTGTATAAAGTTTCAAATTAAACATAATGCAAGCATCCCTTATAATCCCCAGGGACAGGCCATTGTTGAAAGAGCACATCAAACATTAAAAATCCAAATTCAAAAACTAAAAGAAGGGGAGTTTAAGTATAGCTGTCCCCATCAAATCTTGCAACATGCTCTTTTCGTAATAAACATTTTAAATACTGATTCAGCCGGAACTACTGCAATGCTTCGCCATTGGTGCCCAGAGCAATTAAATGCAAAACCATTAGTCAAATGGAAGGACCTCCTCTCAGGACAATGGAAGGGTCCTGACCCATTATTAACTAGTGGTCGAGGATGTGCCTGTATTTTTCCACAGGATGCAGATTTTTCAATTTACATCCGGGACAGGCTGATTCGCCATGTTGCAGTCCCCCAGACATCCAGTTCCCCCATTGCTTCGATCACAAAAGAGGAGCCTGCTGGAAGGGGAGGCAAGATAAACATCGAGATCCCAGCGAGACTGACGGGGCTGCTGCAGCCAAACTCCAACCAGAAAATAATTCTACTTATTCTGTTTTGGCTTGTCTACCCTCTCCTTATGTTTTTCTCTTTACCAATGATTCTGGAAAACTTAATGTACATGTGATTTTCACTGGTGGACCCAATGCAGTGACTTGTGAACAGTGCTGCTCTCATCTTGTTTAAACCCTCAATATAATGTTTGCTCCTTTGTAGTGTTACAATGTCCACCTTATCTTATGATGTAACCACTTATTGATATAACTATAGTCTTGCTGTGTTACAACAACTACAAGATTTAATGTGATAGCGACGATTTGTGGGCTTACTTATTTTAGGAATATCAGCTTTGATAGCAGCAATTACTTCTGTTACTGCGGCAGCAATATCATTGACTCAACAGGTGCATACTGCCCAATATGTTGATACTATATCTAAAAACGTCTCTTTAACTCTAACAACACAGGAAGCTATAGATAGAAAGTTGGAGATGAGAGTAGATGCCTTGAAAGAGGCAATAATGCATATTGGGACTGAGTTACAGGCTTTAAAAGTGAAAATGGCTCTGTCTTGCCACACTGATTACCGGTGGATATGCGTGACATCTTTAAAGGTAAACGAGACAGATTATAAATGGGAAAAAAATTACAAATCACATTTCAGGTGTTTGGAACAGCTCTGACATTGGCCTGGACTTAGGGAAACTTCATAATCAAATACAGACCCTGGAACACTCTCGACTGGATTTTACCGCCGCTGGAGCAGCTAATGACTTATTTCACACCTTCTCTAACTTTATTTCTGGAAAAAACATTCTGTCTAATATCTTTAGTTCTAATTTTGCTTCTCATAATCATTCTTCCTTGTATTGTCAGGATTCTTCGGCAGAACATTCAGAAGCTCGCGACTGAGCTGCATCTGGCTGTTTTAAGCAATAAAAAAGGGGGAGATGCCGGGAGCTGGCATATTGCATATTGAGTGCATATTGCATATTGAGTGCAGCACTTTCCACAGCATCATCTTTCAGGATCTGGAATAGCTCAACTGGAATTCTATCACTGCCGGTAGCCAGCGTGAGGAACTCCGCCCATGACAAAGGTCATGAGGAAGGAGGCTCGGCATACGCAAAGGCAGGATCGAGCCTCAGGAGTCCCCCATCTACCCCCAAAACCACAGTCTGCCTACTTTCTGCTTTGTGCTTTCACCTACACCTCTGACTTTACGGGGGGCTGTCCCCCACTACCTCTCTCTGAAAAAAGAGTTAGCTTACAGTTCCAGTTAGTAATTCCTGGGTGTGACAGTGTTTAACCTACAAACTCCTTTGGAAATCCTCTAGCCTGCCTGAATAGGTTTTTCTGGCCACATGTGATTGTTCAGAGCCTCCCAACTGTGAGAGGCAGGAGATGTTCTAAACTGTCTAAACACAGATTCTTTTGAGTAGTTAAAAGATAGATTAGAAATTGTATTGGTGAAGGGATTTTCACTTGTTGGGCCAATGTTTGCTGCTAAGTTTCCATATCCCTCACCTGCTGTGTCCCTGGCATTGTATTGATTAATATAATTGGTGTAAGTAGTAGCTTTAATGTTTGTAACCTGGGACCCTTGAGTTAATTATTTTTCTTGTTATAGCCCACCACACCTTTGCGCTGTAGGAATGCAACTTTATCTAATGCTTTTGGAGGGTGGCTCCTGACCAATCACCTTTAGAGAAAAATAAGTTTTCTGAAGAAAGGGTCTTAAAATGTTAACAGGCCTCCGGGCCAGAAGATGATGCAAATCACCTAAGCTTTTGCATATGATAAGTTTGCAGGAAGAAAGCCTGGCTTACTGCATGACTCTACCCCTTTCCCCATTATCCTCTATGCATAACTTAAGGTATAAAAACTACTTTGGAAAATAAAGTGCGGGCCTTGTTCACCGAAACTTGGTCTCACCATGTCGTTCTTTCTCTTACCTTCTGGCTGAATTATTCAGCCTCTTTTCTCCACTGAATTTCCTCACTGAGCTATCCTTATTTCAGCCTCTTTTCTCCACTGAATTTCCTCACTGAGCTATCCTTATTTCAGCCTCTTTTCTCCACTGAATTTCCTCACTGAGCTATCCTCATTCTATTACTTTTTATATCCTTAATTAACGTTTAATTAAGCAATTGTTTCCTGATCTTCGCCTACGCCGTCTCTCCTTCGAATACCCTGGATCCACCGGGGCTGGACCCCGGCAAGCTGTCTCTTGTGCTATTGGACGAGGGTGTTTGCTATGACTAGTAATTTCTCTTAGCAAAACTCTGTTAGCCTTTGCCCTGTTCCCCTTTGTACTCCAAGGCCAAACTTGCCTGTTACTCCAGGTATCTCTTGACTTCCTACTTTTGCATTCCTATCCACTATGATGAGAAAAACATCTTTTTTTGGTGCTAGTTCTAGGAGGTCTAGTACATCTTCATATAACTGCTCAACTTAAGCTTCTTTGGCATTAGTGGCTGGGAAATATAGTTGAATTACCATGATGTTTTGCCTTGGAAACGAATGGAGATTTTTTGGTCACTTTTGAGATTGCACCAAAAAATTGCATTTTGGACTCTTTTTGATCATAAAGTTTGCTCCATTCCTTCTATGGTATTCTTGCCTGCAGTAGTAGATACAGTGTTCATCTGAATGAAATTTGTCCATTCTTGTCCGTTTTAGTTCATTGATTCTTAAAATGTCAGTGTTCACTCTTGCCGTCTCCTGCTTGACCACATCAATTTACCTTGATTCATGGACCTAACATTTCAGGTTCCTATGCAATATTGTTCTTTACATCATTGGACATTACTTTCACCACCAGATACATCCACAACTGGGCATCATTTCTCTTTTGGCTCAGCTTCTTTATTGTTTCTGGAGCTGTTTCTCATTTTTCCTCAGTAGCATATTGGAAACCTACCAACCTGGAGGACACATCTTTCAGTGTCATATCTTTTTGCCTTTTCATACTGTTCACAGTGTTCTCAAGGAAAGAATGCTGAAATGGTTTGCCATTCCCTTCTCCACTGGACAACATTTTGTCAGGCCCTGACTAGCAGGGACATGACCTTCAGCTGCTGCACATAGCTGGATGACATTCCTAGTGTCCTTGTTATCTCACTGCTGGTCCTTGTTGAATGTGCAAACCTTCACTGGCCCTTGGATGTTGGTCAGTGTAACACCTGGGGGCTTAGGCAGAGGCCCTGCTGGAGTCACTGGAAAAGGTTTCCGGGAAAGACTGGATCCAATGTTGGAGGACACTCTGGAGTGGAGGGCACTCTAGCATCTTCACTGTCATTCACTGTTTGGGACCAGCCTGCCCCCCCACCCCCAGAACTGAGGACACCCTGGGCTCTTTGCTGCCATTGGTATGATTATGAGTAATGTGAAGACGATAAAGCCGGATTCAGATGAGTTGAGTAGCTTGTCAAAAGTGAAGAAGGTTGTAAGGAAAACATCCAAGATTCATATGTAGTTCACTGTCTCCAAAGCCTTTTCTCCTCTTTTACCAAATGCTGTCCTTATTGGGCTAGATGATATCTTGAAATACTTTCTAACCCTGACATCTCTAATACTCCAGTGTGGTAACTGGTACAGAACACAGAATTGATTTCTGGTTCACATCTGAGGTCAGTTTGCAATGGGCACAGTCTATTTTTATTATCCCTGTCTTCTCTGAGAAAGTAGACTGTAGGGATATGGGATGACCTTACAGCATCTTCCCTTCTCCATTGCCTTCCTGATGCTGCCAATAACATTATGGTTTGTTCTCTACCTTTCTCACCTGAATTCCTTCCACCTTTCACCTCTTTCCCACTAATGTAAAAGCAGAAGCTCTGACTTAGCTGTTCATTGGCATCTGTCTTGTCTAGAAAATATCAGGGAAATAGTACATTTTATGTAGTGTTTCTTGGAGTAAATAAAACAATACTCAGAGATCAGATCAGATCAGTCACTAAGTCGTGTCCAACTCTTTGCGACCCCATGAATTGCAGAACGCCAGGCTTCCCTGTCCATCACCAACTCCCGGAGTTCACTGAGACTCACGTGCATTGAGTTTGAGTGCCAACTCATCAGGTGTTCTGTTAGAATCATTTCATATATAATTTCACCTAATTGTCAGTAACAAAAACACCAACTGACTTTGTAATAATGCATTTTCTGAAGGCAACTCCAACCTACAGGCTTGTAGATAGACATAATCCAGAAAAGATAGTCAGAAATACTATTTGTTTGCTTGACTTTGCTTCTACTCATGAGGAGTCCTACTCTCCACTCCCCAAGTTAGGTGTTCTTTTCAAAATGGAAGGACTGAAGTCCAAAGGATTTAAACATTCTCTTCAAGATCAAACAGATTGTGAGTTTCATTCAAACTGAGTGTTTCTTGCTCTAGTATAATTCACATGTTCTCTATTCTTCACATTGTCTCTGTCTTCAAGGTGTTTAGTATGTGTCAGCCCTGTTCTAGGTACTAGAAATAGAGCTGAGAAGAAACCCAAATACCTGCTCTTGATGACTTAATACTCTGAGTGAGAAGCAATTGAAAGTAAATGAAGAAATGAATATATAATGACAGATGACTTTGTATCATGCTAGGTATTATGAGGAGAAGGCAATGGCACCCCACTCCAGTACTCTTGCCTGGAAAATCCCATGGATGAAGGAGCCTGGTAGGCAGCAGTCCATGGGGTCGCGAAGAGTGGACACGACTGAGTGACTTCACTTTCACTTTTCACTTTCATGCATTGGAGAAGGAAATGGCAACCCACTCCAGTGTTCTTGCCTGGAGAATCCCAGGGACAGGGGAGCCTGGTTGGCTGCCGTCTATGGGGTTGCACAGAGTCGGACATGACTGAAGCGACTTAGCAGCAGCAGCAGGTATTATGAAGAATACAACTTCATGATGTGTATTAGAGAGTGACCAGACTTAGAGTGTGCAGTTCAAATGGGTTAAAGAGAAGGTATTTAATTAGAGGCTCATGTGCTAGAAATAAGCAGACATAATATTATCTGAAGGACTGTGTTCTGCTGAGAGGAAGAACTAGTACAAAGGCCCCTATGCAGGATCTGTTACCTGAAAACTGGGTTCATCTCTTTGTAGGTGTTGAGCCAATAGACACAACCAATCCAAAGCTCAGGCTAATGAAGGATTTATTATTCCTTTCAGTAAGTAAGGAGAATAATAGGGATCCTTCCCAAAACAGTGTTTCCACAAACAGCAAAATTGGGAAGCT
Source organism: Bos indicus x Bos taurus (assembly GCF_003369695.1). Classification (NCBI taxonomy): domain Eukaryota; kingdom Metazoa; phylum Chordata; class Mammalia; order Artiodactyla; family Bovidae; genus Bos; species Bos indicus x Bos taurus. The sequence goes on from NC_040077.1 coordinate 76,914,533, forward strand.
TCAAGCTAAGTCACATTCATGAGGGAGCTTGATAAGAAGAGAATTCAACATAGAACTGGGGCTAAGGTCTACAGAGTCCAAGCATTAGCTGACTAAATTTAAAAGGGTCAGCAGCATCATTCCATCCTCCACCTAGGTTCCTGCAGAACTCAAAGTTATATTATTATGTATCCTGTGAGGAATCAGGACCCTTTCCCAAAGTTGCACTATTGTTTCTTGACTTCTCTCTTGTTTACATATTCCCTTTTTTAAGATCATTAATTATCAGACCTGCTCAAGGGCAAGCAGTGCAGCTAAGCTTAGATCACAATATGGCTTAGGTAAAAATGGGTTCTCTTATGTCAGGAAAACCTTTCCTGGTTCTCTTTCTCTGGGAACCCCCTAACCCATCTACTTACACAGTAAGCTGATATGTTCAAGATACAAACAAAAGATACATTCAGAGAGTTTGAAAAGCTGTTTTCTCTTGCCCTTTTGTCATTAATGAGGGTTCCTGCAGCTTAGACTAGAAGGGAGGCTCATTCCCTGAACCAGCAGAAGGACACAATCTCCATCTGGGAGCCATGGCACCATTCATCACTCCTGCAGGGTGATTACCCACTCTTTACTGGGCAAAGGTCAGTTCTGCAAACAGAGACCAGTTCAGGCTCTCTCTCCCTGGGGGATCTCTATAACCCTCAAAGCAATGTGGTTTTGTTTTTAAATGACAGAAATGGCCTTTCATTGCATAGATTCTTAGCAAAAGTCATGAAATTACAGAAGAAATTGCCATAATTACTTGCAGGAAGCCCCAAAGGGGAGAAGAAATAAACAAAAGGGCTGGAGGAAAAGAAGAAGTCATTTCAGTTGCCATTAAGCTGACTTTTCTTCATTTCCTGTAAGGTCACATTCAAAACTCTCTTTGTATTTGGATTGGCTTACCCTGGTTGGTTGGTTGTTATAGGAAAATGATCACCTTTTCCACTATTCCTCCAGTCAAGTCAGTGCTGTTGATGACAATAGGGAAGATGAAGTAAAATCATCTGGGACCTTGCTCCCTGATACAGTACAGGGTCTGGTAGATCACATTAAACAGAAAGCATAGAGGATGTCTTAATACTGATAAGATGATCTACTCCTTCTTTTTCCCTTAATCTCTACTATCCCTGCCTTTGCAGGAAAGTGATGGATAAAAAATATATGATGATGTTCAAAGCAAAAGAATTTAGAGTATTTCAGGTAACATATACCCCTAGGAGAGTCATACATTTTCAGGTCTGAAAAAGCTAATCAGGTCCTAAGGGAAGGTTTTATGGTGTTGCCCTGACAGTGGTGTTCTGTTTTTGTTTCCATTTCAACATGCTTTCTCTGTTCAGAAAGTCATGCATACAATATTTGCCTTACACAATAATAGAAATGCCATGCCAGCCAACCAAAAGTGACACATATGCCAAGCACTCACTATATAAAAAGAGCTTCTCTTTAAATATTTTATCAAAGTATAGAGGATTTTCAGTGTTGTGGCAATTTGTGTTGTAAAGCAAAGTTTTGTTTTTGTTCAATAGCTCAGTCATGTCTGACTTAGTGATCCCATGGACTGCAGCATGCCTGGATTACCTGTGCTTCACCATCTCCAGGAGCTTGCTCAAACTCATATCCATTGAATGGCTGATACCATCAAACCATCTTGTCTTCTGTCATCCTCTTCTTTTCCTGACTTCTATCTTTCCCAGCATCAGGGTCTTTTCTAATGAGCTGGCTCTTCACATCAGGTAGCCAAAGTCTTCTCCAACACCATAGTTCAAAAGCATCAATTCTTCAGTGCTCAGCCTTCTTATCAGTTTTCTATATATATAGAAAACTGATAAGATTTATATATATATATATGAAAGAAGACTGGTGATCTATCTATCTATCTATCTATTTATACACTTATCAAAGGACATTCACTCTTAGCCTAACATTGTGATCTGCTGGGGCCTGGGACTGTATATGGATGTAAGAAGGTGAAGTTATTGTCTCAAGGATCTTATACTACAGCAGCTCTTCCAAATAAAGCTGAATCCAGCCAAGATGGTGGGAGGTGGAAAAGAGAGTCACAAATAATGGTCCAATGCACATGCTTATCATCTTTTGCCAAGAAAAATTTCATTGTTTTGATATTTTTGAGTGTATACAGTCATCAATGAAACATTTCCCAGTTTTACTTCCTAAATTGTCTGGTTCACAGACAATTGAGCTTGCTTCCACACAGCTCCTACCACCTCACTTTAGGGCTGGGACTGCAAAGATATCCAGGACTTCCTCCTGCCTCTGGTTACTCACAGTCCCCATTAACACGCAGAGAAGGTCTGGGTGTGGTATAGGACAAGGGGTCTGCTCCTGTTTGATGGTAACAGAGATGCCCAGAGTGATGATAATATGAGTCAAAGCAACTGTGACCTACATATGTGTCTAACATAGAATGGTCACATTCTGTTACAAACTGAAAAAATGAGAGAGGTGAATGAAATCTTTTGATATTGTGGAGACCCCAGAAAATGTGAGTGGGAATGTAAGACAAAGTAAAGAGGGCCAGGATAATTTTAGACTAGACTCCTGGAGGGGCTGAGAAGGAGGAGATCAACATGCTAAAGTGATACCCAAAGAGACACTTTGCTGCAAGTGAAATTATCAGCAGCAGCAAATTTAGCAACTCCTAACACACAGGCTGTACCCAGATTAATGAAGCCAGAATGATTATGCCAGGGCCCAGGTGATATCATGTGCAGCCAAGGCGGAGAACACCTGAACTTGCCATTGTAAGTGGTGGAGGAGCCTCATACAGAATGCTGCTTGACATTCAGCTGGCCTGTTTTCCTCTTTTCTTGCCCCAAACCCCAGGGATTTAACCAGGCTTCCTCTTTTCTGGGTAGTGTCTCTATACAGTCTAACTTGGGAACTCTCTTATAAGCCTGAATTCTTTCTTTGATTCTCCTAAATACAAAGCACATCAAATCTTTCAAGCTATACAGACATAGAGGAGGAATAGTAATTCATGAAATCAAATTAACAAGTGATCATATGTTACAAGGCTTAAGGATCCAGGAAATGGTTCCATGTGCTAGGAAAAATAACTTCCTTGCATGATTTCACTAAATTCTCACAATAATTCTATAAATAAAAGAACTGTTAATTCCTCTCTTTCCCTCTGTTTTTACAGATGGAGAAACAGAAGCTGATAAAAGTTGAATAATTTGGCAAAGTTCCTTTGACACATCTGTAAAGCAGACTGAACCTGAGCCCAGGTCTGTGGAATTCACACCCCTGATTTTCACTGGCCATGTGGAATATCATAGGGTCTGATAATTGCTATCACTGTTCATTACTTTCCTTTTGATGTTGAAGCTGAAGCCCCAACTCAACCTAAACTTCTGACACCAACTCTAGGAAGGCCTATGGTCCTCCTCCACTGTGGTCGCTCATCCCAGAAGGTTCATGTCTTTGAGGTTAAACATTGAAATCCAGGCAGAGCAAGACTAGCATAATTTAGTATGGGTTTGGGGCTCTGAGTTTTCCACTTTTAAATTGTGTGACCTTGCATGGGTTACTTCTTTATCTCTTTCAGTTTTAGTGCTCATCCACATAAGGAGATTCTTTAAAAAGCATTGTTAATGAGAACTAAAAGAGAAAGCACATAAAATACCTATTAAAATGCAAATGTGTAGCATATTCCAGCTAGATGGTGGTAGGGGGGGAATTCAATGGTTTATGTTTCAGAGATGCTAACCAGCCAGGACACTCCAGATGCAGAACTCTCTCCTGTTGCTTTGGGGCATTGCCTCCCATGGGACTGTGATGGAATCACATGTAAACCTCAATCCTTGCCTGAAGAAGGGACTAGTTTCCACAGACTCTGCTCCATGCCCCTAATTATTGAGACTCCTAAGTTGAACAAATGTTTGAAAGGGAAAAGCAGCCCGACAGAAGTTTCTGAGAACCCAGGGTGAAGAAACAAAGACATCACAAATGTGACTGTCCATCACAAAGCCATCAGTAGACAAAACCAACCAACTCAATTCCAATAACTTCCTGAAACTCTGTTAATGAGTAATGCTCGTTAGGTTTCCATAATCTTTTTTTTTCCCCTGCTGATTAAAGATGTATCTATTTCATGAATTTCATGTTTTAATTAATGATTTTATGTTCTATATATTACTGTAGCTTATAAATTCAAATGGGCTCTTGGAGGCTCTTCAAGTAGGAAACACATTCCATAAATGTAAGATTTTATTAATCTTGATTATTAATATTTAATTTTAAAATGAATAATTAACCTCATTCTCATTCCACATTTTTATGGTGTTTCTGGAAATCTTACTTTCTTTCATGCCCAGAGCACCTCACTACTCTTCTGGGGCTGTCATCTGCTTTGAAATGTTAAGATTTATGCCATCTTCACACTCAGTCTTTGTTTTAGTGAGAGTTCCCAAAAGCATGTCACAGACATAGATTAGGGCTGATATAAGCAAAAGTGGAAATGATTGAACAAATGTCAGACAGAAGAGTGAAGGTTGGAAAAACTTGGCTGGTAAATGTGCAGAAGCCAAAAGAGACTACGCCTAGCACCCACCCTGCAGAACTGTATGAGTGAGGGACAACTGCCCTCCTGGCTGAATGCAATCCACCATCAAAGGCACCACCAAGAGTTCTGCACTCAACATGGGCCCAGTCTCCATCACTGTTCCCGTTTGTCCCTAGCTCCTGATCTGATATAAAAGCGTATGCATTTGTCTCATTGGCCCCTGGTCACATGCCCATGTTCTTATGTGAGAGAGATTGGGAAGAAAGCATCTGGACCACTCAAACTCCTGGCAGGATTGCATTCCAAATTCACGGAGATTTCTGCTGTTGGAACTCCACAAAGGACAGGCAGCTAGTGCAGTCTTCCTTGCCATTCTCACCAGGCTGTAAATAGTAAAGCCTCATTGCCTGCACAGCAAGTATCCAGCATACAAAACTTGAAGTTGCAAACTTTCAAAGGTATGAATGTGCTTCATCAACATCAGGTGTGACTGAAAATTGAGCTTGCCCTCCATCTCCTATTGCTGATGATCCTTCCGCTCTACCATCTCCCACCTCCTCTCCTTCTTCTAGTCAGTAACTCGTCTTGCCTGTTCACTTGATGCCAGCTCCTGTATGCCAGCTGTTTTACTGTACTACTACACTTTTCAAGGCACTGTACTATTCATTTAAAAATGTTTTCTTTATTTTGTGTGTGTTTTTTCATGTACTATTTGTGTGAAAAATAATATTACCTGTTATAGTACTGTACTGTATAGCCAATTGTGTTAGTTGGGTACCTAGGCTAACCTTGTTGGACTTACAAATTGGACATAATGCGCTGTCTGACAGAAGTCATTTGTATGTAGGGGACTTACTATATACTACAGTGTCTTCAAGATTAGTATTGCTATTCCTTCTGTTTGTGAGGGGCAAATTCTTTTTCTCTGTCAAGCCTTTTTTGTTTGTTTGTTGTTTTCTTGCTTTTTCTTCTATTTTGGCAATGCTGAATATTAATGATTTCTCAAAATTAGTCTTATTTTCCATGTAGTTAAGAGTCTGGGTTTTGGAGTCAAGCTGCCTGACATAAGATGCATCTGTTCTCTCATCAGTTGTATTTACCTCAACAAGGCTATACCTTACATTTCTCTCCCGAAAATGAAAATAGCAATAGAAAATACCTCTTAGGGTGTTTGTGAAAATTCAATGTATTAATACAGTGCTGCTCAGAGTGTGGTCTTTAGATAGGAGCAGCTACATAGTTTGCAGGGCCCAGTACACGATGAAGTTGAAGTTCCCTTCAACTGAAAATTCAACAATTGCTAAGAATTTCAAGATGGTGACAACAGAGCATTACACAAAGGATGAAATCCTTTAAAACATGTATACTATGAAGCCACAGAAGTCACACACCACGAAAGGGTTTTGTCTGTGCATCATTCTTAGTTATTGGTCCAGAGAAAGTGCACACACACAAGTAAAGAAGATGTCTTTAAATTTTTTTTATAGTAAGCTGTCAATGTCATGACATCTAAGAGTATAATCAGTGGACAGGTCTAGTTGAATAGGGTAGAGATTGGTTTGGATGTTGTCAAATTTACATGCTAAGTTGTGTGTGGTATGATCTTTGCATTAATCATGGCCAGTAGAATTATTATACAATTGGGACTGATTAAAAATGAGATAAAATATATTCTTTGTGACTCACTGTCTGAGGAGCAACAAGCTAATTAAGCCAATAAGCTTATTACAGCAACTGATCCATAATTATATGTTCAATAAGTGTTAGCTATTACCTGTGATTATTTTAACATATATTCTTTGGTTCTTGTGTGAAATGTATGTATGTGTGTGTATGTACTTGTGTGTGTGTAGGCATGAGGTGTACTTTTTCAGTTTCCTTGTTCTAACTTTTACCTCTCTAATCCTGACTAGTTTGTTGTAACTGTCCACTTTCTTCTCAAACCCTTCCCAACTCCTCACCTTCTAACTGGATTACTTGCCCCTCATCTGCGCTCCTCACTTTCCAGAAGTATTTTCAAAGATGTGACCATTTACTGCATTGACCTCCTTTTCCTGAGATATTTTCCTTCACAAACACTTTCCTCTTTATCCAGGAGGATTTTGAATTTGAAGACCAAATACTTTCATTATTTTGAGCTGAAACAAAGCAGCCCGTTTTACTTTGCTGGTAACAGAATTAACACCGACTTATTTCCATTGGTTGGAGTCAAAGAACGTAGGCCAGACTCTGCCCTATGTCTCTTCCTTTGGTTGATTTTGATCTGTATCTTTTCACTGAACTCAAATATAAATGTGAGTACTGTAGGTTTTCAGGGAGTTCTGTGAACACTTGTAGTGAATTATCAAAACTGAGGTTGGTTTTGATCATCAGAACTGCCAACCATCAAACTTAGAGGGCACAGAGCCCTCCAGATGGTCCTCACTTTGGACAGATGATGCTCCTTGGACAACATGATGCTAAGCAGTTGTCGGAATATTACCCACTGTGGGGATCGCATAAGGAATCCAGTTAATCTAGAAGAGTTGTTTAGATAGGAATACCCATTTGTACCAAAGAGAAGCACATGGAAATAATTTATTTAACCTTAACAAAGAAGAATTTTGGTTTTTATCTATTTCTTTTTTTTGTTTTCTTTTCTAGGAATCTATCTTAAGTATATAACATGGAATTAGATAACAAATGTTTATTTTAAAATAGTCATCAAAGAATTATGTATAATAGAATATCTTGAAATAATGTAGATTCCTAATAATAAATGATCCAAATAAATTATGATATACACTTAGCAGAGTAGTATTCAGCCTTTATCAATGCTATTTCTTAACCATTTTTAGATACATGTTAAATGCTCATGAGATACTGATTAATAGAAAAAGTAAGGTTCTAAATTTTTTTCATCATGTGACCTTAACTCTGATTTTTTACTTTACCATGCTTTCTAAACTATAAGTAACTAGAATGAATATTTTTGTAATAAAAATGAGTAAAGTCTCTTACAGTAGAAGATTTGGCATTGAAGAGTTATACTGAGTTTGGGGAACAGGAATGGATCATTTTCAACCTTCTACAGTTTTTCTACACATTACTCAATGGGTATCGAAATATAATATGAAGTAGTTTGAAAAATGCTACATTAATATTTGTATTCTATTGTAAATATAGGTGTGAAATTTCTTATTTTATTCAGTAAGTTATTGATGTTTATTTAAGAAAAAAATAAATTACCTTCAGTAAAATAATTACAACTGAAATAAGGTTAAACCAAGTTTTTCAATCATTGTGTATCCTTTGCCATTTCTGGCATATGATATATATGCCAAATGATGATGTGCCTTGGTGTAAGTATGCATTCCCTTCTTTGAGGGATATGGTCATCTTTGAATTCTACATTCTAAAGGAATTAATTTGCAGCAACATGATAGATCTAGAAATTATCGCAATTAGTGAAGTAAGTCAGACAGAGAAAGACAAATATAATTTGCATAATTTATTTGTTGAATCCAAAAAATGACACAAATAAACTTATTTGCAAAGCAGAAATAGACTCATATTCATATAAAACTAATGGTTACCAAAGAGGATAGCAGTGTTGGGGGGATTGATAGTTTGGGGTTAACAGATACACATTATTATATATAAAAATAGATAAACAGGAGGGGCCTTCTCTATAGCATGGGAACTATACTTAATATTTTAATAATAACCTATAAGGGAAAAGTATCTGGAAATATATGTATATATACATTTTTTGTGTATCTACATTTTTAGTTCTACTACCTTTATTTTGCTTCTCCAAATATTTCCTCTTACCCCAATGATGCAGCTTTCAGTGCTGTGTTCAATGTCTCAATACATTACCTCCCTCTCCCCTACCCTTTACTGACAATTCAGTCCATATCTGGTAGGACAGATGTTTCTTCTGTCCCAGGTATTCGGACATAGTTGCTCTCTCTGGTAGATAATATAAACAGTACTTCTCTGATTTCTATCATCCACCTTGGCATGCACTTTCAAATCCCACTTACAACTCATTAAGATAATTGATTAATTTTAAAAAAAAATTAGATATAGCATAAATTTTACTCCCTTAAAGAATATGATGACCTGACTAGTTTTTAAATGATGTCAAGGTGCTTGTAAAGACAAGTGCTCTCCCTAGAAGATGGCATCAAGTTCATGGTGGGAAATAGCAAATTTCATTTCAGAGAACAAGACAGAAAGGATCTCTCCTGAGGGGGTAATTTAGGATAGACACTCCCAGGCATTTTCTGAGAGTGAAAGGTATGTGACACAGAAAAAAAGAGGCAGGGAGAAGTCTATGGAATATAATTCCTGGGGGGAAAGACAACTACAGCAACCAAAAGCCCAGTGATTTACAAGTGTGTGAAGGAAGCTACAAAGAGTGCTGAAGTAACCAGATCTTGTTTTGTTTCCTGGTGGCTCTACCTCTTATTTGCTATATAATATTGAACAAGACTGAGGAGTTTGTCCTCAGAGCTGTGGGGACAAATGGGGAGTAAAGGGGCAGTTAGGGTGAGGAGATAATCCGCTGACAATATACAATGCTCAATTATGAAGAAATCTGTGAGTTAAAATATTAATAAATTGTTAAATTATTAAAATATTAATGTAAAATAATTAAATTACTTTTATTAATAACAAAAACAAACATAGGTGCAGGGAATGTATAAGATGAATCAGGAAGGTACTGAAAAGCAGATTAAATTGTTAATGCAACTACTTAAGGGCCTGTAATAAGACAATAAGTGGTAGTAGCAATGAGACAGACAGACAACTGTCTCATTGCTACTACCACTTATTGTGGTAGTAGAAAAGTCAACTAGATTATTTGTTGAGATTAAGAATGACTCCTTGTGTTTTGGTTTAGTGGTGCAAATCATAACATCATAGAAGGATGAAATTTTATGGAAGACAATAAAGACGTATGCATCATAGAAGTGGAAATGATCTACAGATGGTCGTATTTGGGTCTGGAATTCAAGTGCAGTAAGTGATTAGAAGTCATCCATTGGTAAGAATGTAAGTCTACCTTTGGCTATGGAGTATGAAGACTTCAGGTGAGATGTAGATAAGATCAAGAGGCCACTGATTACTGTGACTAAAATTTCAATAATATACTTCTCAATACACTTTTCAATATACATTCTTTTCATTCCCCCACATAAGTGAGCAATTTTTTTTCAATTCACACCATATTAATCTTTCCCATTTCTAAACCTGCAGTATTTATTGTCTGAATTAGTGAATTACTACATGGTGAATTGCAGAAATCTGTGTACAAGTATCTCTACAATTGGCTATAACCTTCTGGAAGGCAGAGCCCAAACCTAGACTTTGCTTCCTTACCCTTGGAACCCAGGTCAGGGTCTGGCACAAGCTTAAGAAGTGAGTGCAGCTAAGTGAATGCATTTGCCAGAAACTACTACATTTCCTGAGAGCAGTTTCATTTTATGTGATTTTCTACCACTTCCAGGAATCATTTCCAAATTCCTCAGCTTATATTAAAATTGTATGTCTGATACAACCAATTAAGTCAGGCAATATTGCTATTAGTGTGACTCAACCAATAGATGGGAAGATTTATAACTGGAAAGGCACAAATAAATTAGTTCCATATTTGAAAAATATCTCCACTTTTTTTTTTAAGTTAATATGAACTATACCATAAAGAAATATGTCTTTAGAAGACCAATGAGAAAGTAGACTCTCAGAGGAGAAAGAGGGTGGCATTTAAAGGAGAGGAACAATTATTACAAAGTGATACTCATGAAGCTAGAAAGACAACTGCTTCTCTTATGATTATTTAAGTGTAAAATTAAGCTGAGACAAAATTCAGTGTATTGACATTGGCTTCAGATCTTTAATAGGCAAAGCAGTTGCAGTTGAAGTATCCAGAATAATAGGGGGTAGATATAACATCCCCTGTGTTCTCACTTTCAAGTGGAGTTACCCTCTTAGAAGTTCAAAGATCACAACAGCAGAAAGAGATTTACCAGCTTTGTCATAGCATCTGCAATATCATGACATGGTATGTTTGATTATACATATACATTTTAATCTGTGACAATAGTACAGGAAACACTTTTGCTTCAAATAGAGCTACATGTTGATTCTCAGAAACATACATATCCATATAGAGTACATGCCAAACAATGCAGTTAGCTAACAATTTTTAAGTGTTTTGGGTTTATTTTTTAGCAGATGATTTCCTTCTCTTGTGTTTCCTGCCTAGAGAAGTTCCTTTAGCATTTGTTGTAAAGCTGGTTTGGTGGTGCTGAATTCTCTTAATTTTGCTTGCTTGTAAAGCTTTTGAATTCTCCATCAAATCCGGATGAGAGTTTTGCTGGGTAAAGTGTACTTGGGTGTAGGTTCTTCTCTTTCATCACTTTAAATATATAATATCATTCCCTTCTGCTTTGTGGAGTTTCTGTTGAGAAATCAGCTGATAACCTGATGGGAGTTCCCTTGTATGGTATTTGTCATTTTCCCCTTGTTGCTTTTAATATTTTATCTTTTCCTTTAATTTTTGCCAGTTTGATTACTATGTGACTCCATGTGTTCCTCCTTGGGTTTATCCTGACTGGGACCCTCTGCACTTCCAGACTGAACTGACTATTTACTTTCCCATGTAAAAGAAGTTTTCAGCTATTATGTCTTCAAATATTTTCTCAGGTCCTTTCTCTCTTCTTCTGGGACCCTTATCATGCAAATGTTGGTGCATTTAATGTTGTCGCAGAGGTCTCTTAGGCTATCTTCATTTCTTTTCACTTTTTTCCCCCCCTGTATTGTTTTTCAGCAGTGATTTCCACCAGTTTTGTCTTCCAGATCATTTTCACTTATCTGTTTCTCTGCCTCTGTTATTCTGTTATTGGTTCCTTCTAGTGTATCAGAGAAGGCTATGGCACCCCACTCCAGTACTCTTGCCTGGAAAATCCCATGGACAGAGGAGTCTGGTAGGCTGCAGTCCATGGGGTCGCAAAGAGTTGGACACAACTGAGCGACTTCACTTCCACTTTCAGTGTATTTTTTATTTTTCTTTGTTCTTTAGTTCTTCTAGGTCTTTGGTAAACATTTCTTGCATCTTCTCCATTCTTTTTCTGAAATCCTGGGTCACCTTCATTTTCATTATTCTGAATTCTTTTTCTGGAAGTTTGCCTATTTCCATTTCATGTAATTGTTTTTCTTGGTTTTTATCTTGTTCCTTTGTCTGGAACATAATCCTCTGCTTTTTTTATTTTGATTAAATTTCTATGATTGTGCTTTTCATTCTGGAGGCTATGAATTATAGTTTTTGTTTCTTCTGTCTGCCCTCTGAAGGTTGAAACTAATAGGCTTATACAAGCTTCTCATGGGAGGGACAGGCAGTGGGAAAACTTAGGTCTTGGTCTGGTGGGCAGGGCCTTGCTCAGTAAAACTAAAATCCAATTATCTGCTAATGGGTGGGGTTGTGTTTCCTTCCTGTTAGTTGTTTGACCTGAAGTGATCCAGCTTTGTAGTCTACAGGCTCTATGGTAATGGCAAATTCCACAAGGGCTCATGCCTAGGGGCACCTCCCAGGACTGCTGCTGCCAGTGCCACTGTCCACGTGGTGAGCCACTGCCAACCCACACCTCTGCTGGAGACCTTCCAACACTAACAAGTAGGTTTGATTCAGGCTCCTGTGGGGTCACTGCTCATATCCCCTGGGTCCTGTTGTGCACAAGATTTTGCTTGTGCCCTTTAAGTATGAAATCTCTGTTTCCCCCGAGTCCTGTGGAAGCCCTGCAGTCAGATCCCACTGGCTTTCAGAGTTAGATTCCCTGGAGATTCTTAGCCCCTTGGCTGGATCCCCAGGTTGGGAAGCCTGATGTGGGGCTCACAATCTGACAATGGAAGAAATTCTTTGGTATTATTGTCCTCCTGTTTATGGGTTGCCCACCCAGCAGATGTAGAATTTGATTTTATTATAATTGAGCCCCTCCTACCATCTTTCTGTGGTTTCTCATTTGTCTTTGGAGTCGGGGTATCTTTTTTGTGGGTTCCAGAATCCGCCTATCTATAGTTGTTCAACAGGTAGTTGCAATTTTGCTGCTCTCCCAGGAAGAGAGGGGCACAGGTCCCTCTACTCTGCCATCTTGAACCAATCTCTCCAATCCTTTTTAATAGTGGTTAAATACCATCTATCAGACATATATGTTTAAAATAAATGTGATTTTAACTATCCAACACCAATTGTTCTCAACCAGTAGGGAGAAAACACTCTTTCCCAAAGAAGATCATCATTTCAGGGGTAATATGACTGTAAGAAAGTGTGTGTTGTTCAGTCATGTTCTGCTCTTTGTGACCCCATGGACTGTCGCCTTCCAGACTCCTCTATCCATTGGATTCTCCAGGCAAGAATACTGGAGTGGGTTGCCATTTCCTTCTTCAGAGGATCTTTCCAACCCAGGGATTGAACCCAGGTCTCCCTCATTGCAGGCAGATTCTTTACCTTCTGAGTCACCAGGAAAGCTGACAGTAAGGAAGTATCAAATAACAAATGCAATATTATTTATATTTAGAATAAATATGTTTCATTTTCTCAACATACACTGTGGAAATTAAATTTCATAAAATCTTCTTGGTTGGACAAATGATGAATACTCAAGAAATACTGTAATGGACTAAAATTTCTTGTATTCAGAATACATACAAGTAGGTTATTTTAAACTCTCCTTTCTTGTTCTTCTTTATGATACCTAAGTAGGCTTGTGAACTCTGCATAATAAAAGATCTGTGGTTGGGACTTATTAATTTGGGCTTCTCCTTGTTTCACTCTCAAGCTCTAAGGATGATTTTGAGGACACAATGACAACTAATGCAAAGCCTCTGGCCTCAAGTTGTTCACAATCTAATGGAGAAGGCAGTTAACTAAAAAGAGAATTGAAGCACAATGTGTTCAGGTTTCACTGAGGGTACTGTGTCAGAGGATATAGAAATACTTAATCCATACTTGATTTAAACAGAAAAACAATTGGTAGAGTAGGTCTATAAAGACTTAACAATGAAAGAATGAATAAAGAAAATTTGGTACATATATACAATGAAATATTGCTACTGCTGGTAAGTCGCTTCAGTCGTGTCAGACTCTGTGCGACCCCATAGACGGCAGCCCACCAGGCTCCCCCGTCCCTGGGATTCTCCAGGCAAGAATACTGGAGTGGGTTGCCATTTCCTTCTCCAATGCATGAAAGTGAAAAGTGAAAGTGAAGTCGTTCAGTTGTGTCTGACTCTTAGCAACCTCATGGACTGCAGCCTATGAGGCTCCTCCATTCATGGGATTTTCCAGGCAAGAGTACTGGAGTGGGGTGCCATTGCCTTCTCCGACAATGAAATATTACTCAGTCATAAAAAGGAACAAAACTGTCCCTTTTGTAGTGACATGGATGAACCCAGAGACGGTCATATAGAGTGAAATAAACTGTGGAAAATTCTGAAAGAGATGGGAATATCAGACCACCTGATCTGCCTTTTGAGAAATTTGTATGCAGGTCAAGAAGCAACAGTTAGAACTGGATATGGAACAACAGACTGGTTCCAAATAGGAAAAGGAGTAGGTCAAGGCTGTATACTGGCACCCTGCTTATTTAACTTATATGAAGAGTACATCATGAGAAATGCTGGACTGGAAGAAGCGCAAGCTGGAATCAAGATTGCCAGGAGAAATATCAATAACCTCAGATATGCAGATGACACCACCCTTATGGCAGAAAGTGAAGAGGAACTCAAAAGCTTCTTGATGAAAGTGAAAGTGGAGAGTCAAAAAGTTGGCTTAAAGCTCAACATTCAGAAAACAAAGATCATGGCATCCGGTCCCATCACTTCATGGGAAATAGATGGGGAAACAGTGGAAACAGTGTCAGACTTTATTTTTCTGGGCTCCAAAATCACTGCAGATGGTGACTGCAGCCATGAAATTAAAAGACGCTTACTCCTTGGAAGGAAAGTTATGACCAAGCTAGATAGCATATTGAAAAGCAGAGACATTACTTTGCCAACAAAGGTTCGTCTAGTCCAGGCTATGGTTTTTCCTGTGGTCATGTATGGATGTGAGAGTTGGACTGTGAAGAAGGCTGAACACTGAAGAATTGATGCTTTTGAACTGTGGTGTTGGAGAAGACTCTTGAGAGTCCCTTGGATTGCAAGGAGATCCAACCAGTCCATTCTGAAGGAGATCAGCCCTGGGATTTCTTTGGAAGGAATGATGCTAAAGCTGAAACTCCAGTTCTTTGGCCACCTCATGCGAAGAGTTGACTCATTGGAAAAGACTCTGATGCTGGGAGGGATTGAGGGCAGGAGGAGAAGGGGACGACAGAGGATGAGATGGCTGGATGGTATCACTGACTTGATGGATGTGAGTCTGAGTGAACTCCGGGAGCTGGTGATGGACAGGGAGGCCTGGTGTGCTGCGATTCATGGGGTCTCAAAGAGTCGGACACGACTGAGCGACTGAACTGAACTGAACTGAAGTCAGAAAAGGAAAAACAAATATTGTATATTAAATGCACATATTTGGAATCTAGAAAAATGGTAAAGATAAACCTATCTGCAGGGCAAGAATAGAGATGAAAACATAGAGAACAAACATATGGACACCAAGGAAGGAAACAAAGTGGTAGGATGGATTGGGAGATTTGGATTGACATACATACACTATTGATACCATGTGTAAAATAGATAACTAATGAGAAACTATTGGATAGCACAGGGAACTCTACTTAAAGCTCTATGGTGACCTAAATGGGAAAGAAATCCAAAAAAGAATGGATATATGTATAGGTGATTCAATTTTCTATACAGTAGAAACTAACAAAACAATTTAAAAACAACTATATTCCAATTAAAAAAAAACAATAATGCATGTTTACTTAAAGATTAAGAGGTCAGATCTTAAGCTGTGTTCTTATCATGCTAACATAAATACTAAAAAAAAAAAAAAAATATGAATGAGAGATTTACTTCCTAAGCAAATATGTGCTTGGATTATTTTAAAGTTATACATTAATTGCATGCTGCTGCTGCTGCTGTTAAGTCGCTTCAGTTGTGTCTGACTCTGTGCGATCCCATAACGGCAGCCCACCAGGCTTCTCTGTCCCTTTGATGCTCTAGGCAAGAATACTGGAGTGGGTTGCCATTTCCTTCTCCAATGCATGAAAGTGAAAAGTGAAGTCGTTCAGTCGTTCAGTCGTGTATGACTCTTCCTGACCGCATGGACTGCAGCCTACCAGGCTCCTCCATCCAGGGATTTTCCAGGCAACAATACTGGAGTGGGTTGCCATTTACTTCTCCACATTAGTTGCATGACTTCGTATAAAAACTTAACTGTTGGCTTCATTTTTTTCTCATTTGTTAAACTGGGACAAGAATTAAATGGCTTCTGAATGTCTCATAAGGTCAAAATGCTATAATTATATTATTTGCATAAAATTCAATTTTTTGTTGCATGTCTGCCATGTATACAATGCCATATGCACTGAAAAATATTAAACAGATATAATGCACAGCCTGTGTGTGTGTGGGGAAACTCAGTAGAATAGTAACTTTGACAATCACAGATCAGAAAAGAACAAATATCTTGAGATGGGTTAGCATAAATTTGGATTACATTTATATTTTTTTTTTCTTTCTTCCACTGGAATAAAACATTGTTCCCAGTTCACACATTAGTTCCTATGGGATTTACTGCTAGAAGTTGACCCAAAACATCAGTGGGTAATATGTTTTTAAGTATTTAAATGGAACTATCTTTTCCTCTGACTTCACATAGAACACAGGGATATTGTTCAGATCACTTTCCAGGAAAAATAATTATGAGTCAAATTATTTTTAATGCAGTGATTTTTCTCACATGAATAGACATCTCACTTGAGAGATAGAAAACCAGTTAGGTTCCTATTTCTCTCTGCTTTGCAACTGGGCACTGACTCCTCTATTCAAGGTGAGGCTGAGAGTGGGGTGGGAGTTTTCCCACTTGGAATGAAAGGAGGGAGCATCACTGTCCTTGCCTGTCCCTGACAGAGTTTCCAGTGATCCCAGGAGTTAGTGAAATACACTGTGAATAAAAACAATAGTGTTTCACATTTATACTGTAGATAATTTTGATGTTTTTATATATAGTGTGACAATTTGTTCTAATTATTATTCTACATGTAGCTGTTCAGTTTCCCTAGTACCACTAATTGAAGAAACTATCCTTTCTCCATTTTGTATTCTTGCCTCCTTTGTCATAGATTAATTGACCATAAGTGCTTGGGTTTATTTCTGAACTATTATTTTTCATTAATCCTGTGACCTTTTTTGGTCCCAGTACTATGCTATTTTGACTATTGTAACTTGATAGTATAAAATGAAGTCAGTCAGTGTAATACCTCCAGCTGTGTTCCTTTTTCTCAAGATTGCATTGGAAATTTGGGGTCATTTGTGACTCCATAAAAATTTTGGGATTACTTGTTTAGTTCTGTGAAAAAAAATGTCATGAGTATTATGATAGAGATTGGATTAAATCTGTAGACTGCTTTGGGTAATATGGACATTTTAACAATATTTTTTCCCCAATTTATAAATATAGGATATCTTTCCATTTCTTGGTATCATCTTTGATTTTCTTCATCAGTGTTTTATAGTTTTCAGAGTGTAGGTCTTCCACCTCCCTGGTTAAGTTTATTCCTAGGTATTTTATTGGTTTTGGTGTGATTTTAAATGGACATATTCTCTCACTTTCTCTTTCTGATATTTTATTATTAATGTAAGACCTGCAATCATAAAACTCCTAAGAGGGAACGTAGACAGAACACTCTTTGACATAAATCATAGCAATATTTTTTGGATCAGCTTCCTAAGGTGAAAGAAACAAACAAATAGGACCTAATCAAACTTAAAAGCTTTTCCATAGCAAAGGAAACAATTAACAAAATTAAAAGACAACCTAGTGAATGGAAGAAAATGTTTGCAAATAATATGACCAATAAAGGTTTTACATCCAAAATATATAAATAGCTCATAAAACTCAATATAAAAAACTGTTAAGTTTAAAAGAGGGCAGAATATCTGAATAGACATTTTCCCAAAGAAGATATATAAATGGGCAACATGCACATGAAAAGGTGCTTGACATTGCTAATTATCAGATAAATACAAATCAAAACCACAAGATATTATCTCACACCTGTCAGAATGATGTGGCAAATGGAGGCTGCAAAAAATATATATTGGTAAGAATATGGAGAAAAAGGAACCCTCAACACTGTTGCTAGGAATGTAAACCAATGCAGCCTCCATGGAAAACACTACTGAGGTTACTCAAAGGACAGAAAATGAAATACAATATGACCCAGCAATTCCACTTGAGGGTATATATTCATATAAAATGAAAACACTAATTTGAAGATACACACACCCTAATGTTCATAACAGCATTATTCACAATAGCCAAGATATGGAAACAATCTAAATGTCCATCAACAGATAAATGAGTAAAGAATTGTGGTATATATAACAGATCATTTTTTAGCTATAAAAAGAATGAAATTTTGCCATTTGCAGTAACACGAATAACCTTAGTATTATGCTTAGTGAAAAAAGTCAGAAAGAGAAAGACAAATGCTTACTCTATGTTGTCACTTATATGAGTAACTTAAAAAAATCGTATCTTAAAACAAAGAATAAATAAAACAGAAACAGCCTCACCAATATTGAGGAAAAAACTGGTTACCAGTAGGGAGAGGGGAGGGGAAGGAAGGGGCATGGAAGCCTTTCTGTGTTCCCTTATCCCAGTTTGCAGAAAATAGATTACAACCTCCATGACCTTCCTTGAGTTCCAAAGGGCAGGTTCAAACAGTTGCTAATCAGGGAAGGGAAGAGGCAGAGACAAGGGAAAGCAGCCAAGAAACAATAGTGCAGCCTTAAGATAGGATCCTGGCTTTCCCTCAAGGGATACACATAACAATATCTTTGAGCTGTTGTGCAGATAATGAAACCCCCACTAGATGGGAGAAGTTAATTGCTACCAGCAAGCAGTAGATCAGACTTGTTGAAATGGAAACCAGAAGGTTGGTGATGTTGACTTCCATTTACCTCACCATCAACCAATCAGAAGGAAATGCAACCCACTCCAGTACTCTTACCTGGAGAATCCCATGCACAGTGGAACCTGGCGGGCTACAGTCCATAGAGTCATAAAGAGTCAGACACAACTGAGTAACTTAACACCGCACACACACACAACCAATCAGAATATCCATGAGCTTACCATACCCTCTTTGAATCATTACTATAAAACTCCTCATTACCCACTCCAGGTCGGACACACAGTTTTGAGGGAATTAGCCTCCTGGAGCCACTTTTGCCTGGCAAAGCAATAATGCTGTATGTTTCTGCTTCACCAAAAAATCTGAGATTCAATTCACTACTTCAATTCAGAGGACAAATGTTTATTACATGATTAAGAGAAATACAAACTGCTATGTATAAAATAAATAATAACATATATAGCATAGGAAAATAAAGCCAATATTTTATAATTACCTCATATGGAGTATAATTTTAAAATTACTTACATATATGAAGCTAATATTATATTGTGATTCCACTATACTTCAATTTTAAAAAGTAGCATTTCCTAGGAAAGTGATCCAAAGACAGATTTTTCCATCATTTGCCTTAATTATTTAATTTCACTCATCAAAAAGAGCAGCAGAACAAAAGTCTGACCATGGACTCAGATTGCTTTGATATTATGAACTTCAATAAGGTATCACACATTGCCTGGCTCTCTGAAATGTCATCTTCTCCATGAAATACTGGCTGTTATGCACCTCATGAACAGGTGTGATGAGGATTGAGTGGCCCAAGTAAATTCTGAGAACAGCACCTGGCCTGTGGGATTCAGTCAGGTTCTGTGGGTTCTCTGTCCAGGTCAAAAACTATAAAATGAAGATAATTGCACATACTTAATGGAAATAATTGTGGCAATTGAATAATACATTCAAAGAGCTTAGAGCAGTACATACCATATCATAGGCATTTGAGAGATATTTTTAAAAACAAAACTAATGTTAGATTATTAGTTTTAGGAGCCACGCACCTACATTCATTATCTCCCTTTAAGATTATTTCACATTAACCTTGTGAAGTATTGATTTTGCAATTGCCAAAATTGAAGCTGAAGCTTGGTGGAGTTCAGTTCCTTAGCATCACTGGGAATGTGACTGAGACATAATTTAATTAGAGTTGACTGACATCCAAGGTTGAGTTTTATTTTGAAAACCAATAGGAATAAGTCCAGAGAATTCTATTTTCAATAATAAAAAAAAAAAGCAAAGAAGAAACTCTTAACTATTGCTAGGAAATCATTCCATTTAGTTAAAAACAAATTTAACCAACTATGTCATGTAAACATGGTATGGCCAAATGGAAATAACATACAAATAAATATCAGTACTTTGACCAGGTCCTGGGACTGGCCATGAGACCAAGTGTGTGCCCCACCATCAACAGGAGAAGAGATAGCATTCATTATTTAGCCACAAGGTTTGTTGGGTATTTTCACAGAATACTTCACATTCTTTAAGAATCCTGAGACCCCTTGTACATTTTAAGTGATCTTTATTTGCGCTGAAATACTTGTGTGTATGTGTGAGAAAATGTGTTTGGTTTCCATGGAGTGTCATTTGTTCACAGGACCTTGAGGCTAAGCCATGATTATTGCATTTAGTGAGTAATGAATAACAAATAGAGGAGAGAAACATTGAAACGGAGAAAATATGTGAAAGGACACAGTTCCAATTACATTAAATGGAGCAGGTCTCTCTCAATTGGAGTAAACTTATCATACAGAATTTAATGCTTCTCAAATTGACAAAGTAATAATAAAAAAGATGAAAACTGCCATTTACTGCTTTCTGACTAAGAGCTGGGTCTGGTGTTCTTTGCCTCTTATACATTATCTTGCATATGTTTTATAATTATCATATGGGACAGACAATTCTTCCATTTTGCAGTTGCTCAAGTAAAAATGAGCAAGATTAAGTAAGAAATCAAGGCAATGAAACAAATAACAGTAAGAATGACTACTACTCTTAGCACAGCTCTAATATTGTTTTAAGTGGGTTTTAGGCATATTAATTATTAATTTATTGAATAAATATTTGTAGTATGCCATCTGTATACGAGGTATTCTTGTAGGGCCTAGTGATACATTAGGAGGCATAACAGGATGCCCTCTGATCACATGTTCTAGCTGGGGGATAGTAAGAAAATGAATACATTTTATGGCATAGTATTATAGTGTATAAGTGAATTGAAGAATAGTACATAAGAGGAGGGGGACAGGGAGGGCTAGAAGGAGTTTCATTTAAAATAAGATGGAAGAGGATCTCTACAAAGGTGAGCAGCCTAGATGGAGCACCGTCAAGTCACACTTATGTACATCTGGTTGGCATCTATTGCTTAAAGCTGGTACTGGACTAACACTGTGATCCAGAGCCTGAGGGACTATTTACAAGGTGTTTCAGATCAGCAGGTTAACATAGGGCTGGGCGCACAACTACAGCATGGCTGTTCAGTACACACATTTTAAGAATATTCCTCCTTGGTTTGAATAACATCTTTAGAAGAGCTCTCTTAGGCAAATTATGTAAATTTCATTAAGCTATAAATTAATGAAAATGGGAGATCATGCCTCATAAGGTGCTTGTGAGGATTAGTCATTATTCAACCTCACTTCCTATCACTCTCTTTCTCACAGATTTCCCATTCAGTCTGTCCAGTCTTCACACTTCCATCCAATTCTCCCCGCTACACTCCTATCCTAGTGCTTTGTTCTTCAAGTCATCTTCGCTTTGATCCTGCTTACTCCAGATTCCATGATGGCTTGTTCAATCCCCTTTTTCAGGTATTTGTTCAAGTGTCATCTTGCCTTAAGAATTTTACCTGCAGCAAATGCCTTGCAAGATGATACTGATTCTTCTGCAGTTTCCCCTCTATCCCTCATCACCTCCAGGGCAGTTAGCAGGGTAAGATCTCATCACAGTACCTACAGTCCAATATTCAGATAGAAATAACTCCAAAAAGAAAAAAAAAAAAAACATGCATATAGCACCCACATATTAAGATATCAGCAAGAATCGGGGAAATCTCGAAGGGCTGCAGTGGAAACTGGATTATAAGTTTGACATGAGAGTAGCAACCTGTGCCTGAGCTTTAGCATTCTGGCAAGTTCAGCTAGAAGCAGACTGTATGTTTTGTGGGTATGGCTCCTTCAGGCTTTGATATAGTAATGCTTGAATGCAAATGACATTTATATGGCAGGACAACAGTGTCAGGGAATAGAGGTAATGACCAGAAGGTGCAGGAAAGTGTAAATAGATTTTTTTATATAAAACCAGTGAGGCACCCTTTGATTATGTTCTCTAGACAGGCCAATAGGTCACTCTTTTAACTAAGATAAAGAGGCAAATACCAGAGAGGAGCCCTGAGCATTTTAACAAAATTAGTGCTGGTTCTTCTCTGTAGGCTGGAGCTGACAGCAAGAGATGTCGTCCTGGGCCTGGGCTCTCTAGTAACAATGCAGATGATGGACATAGAGCATTAAGGAAGGGATTTCAGAATGGCAGAGGCAAAGTGATTCTGTTTAACTGTCAGAGGCAAGATATAATCACCAAAATGCAAAGGGAAGCTAGAATGACAATGAGAATATCCTGTCCTCTGGGATCTGTGGTGACAGCTAATAGATCACAGCATTCAGTGAGGCAGGATAGGTCTATAATCCATTGAGAGAGAGAGAGAAAGCAAGTTGCTATGCCAGAAGCAGATGACAACCCTCATGGAAAACTATGGCCCCCATATAGTACTACTGATAAGTGCAGAACCCATCCACTGAATGGGGAGGACAGAAGGAAGGATTTTGCAATGCTATCACAAGTGTTAATCTTAAATATTACCAAATCTTTTCACATAAAAGTCAGTAATAATATAACTGACTAAAATTGCACTACATAAGAAAGAATATCCAGACTTTTCAAGAGAGGTTGGCTATGACTTTAGATATATCATCAATATGGAGATACCAAAACCTCATCAAAATCTTCTGGTTGCTGCTGCTGCTGCTGCTGCTGCTAAGTCGCTTCAGTCGTGTCCGACTCTGTGCAACCCCATAGACAGCAGCCCATCAGGCTCCGCCATCCCTGGGATTCTCCAGGCAAGAACACTGGAGTGGGTTGCCATTTCCTTCTCCAATGCAGGAAAGTGTTAAGTGAAAGTGAGTCGCTCAGTAGTGTCCAACTCTTTGTGACCCCATGGATTGCAGCCTTCCAGGCTCCTCCATCCATGGGATTTTCCAGGCAAGAGTACTGGAGTGGGTGGCCATTGCCTTCTCCAAATCTTCTGGCTAGTAATGCCAATTATAAATTGCATTCTAGACCTGGTCATCTCCAGATGCACTGACTCTTACTAAAGACCCTCTGTGCGATCATTTCTCTAGTCCCCAAGTATATAATTGGAATAAATGTATTTAGAACCGGCAGAACCTCATGGTGCCAAAGGAGCCATTGTGATAGCAAGGACCAATTGAAATCCCTTAAAAGGCCCTGTTAACAATAATAAATGAGAAGTAATAATGCTTCCTATAGGAATTTCAAGGATTAAAGCCATCATTAAAGATTTAAAGGATGCTGTAGAGTTACTGCCCCAGCATCCTGCAAACAAAGATCACTCTTAGGATATGATAGTGCTCTACTAAACTTGGATAAATGATAGCCACATTTTCAGTTACATGTGTGATGTGATATTTCTACTGGAACAGATTAACAGAGTGCAACCTCTGGTGCTTAGTATATGGTTATTAATCTAATGAACAGACGCGTCTCATCAATAAGGAAGAACAAAATAAGCTCCCCTCCACTGCTTTATTGATATATAATTGAAACGCAACATTATTTAAACTTAAGGTGTACAGTGTGATGATGTAAACATGTACATATTGCAGGAGGTTTAGCACAATGCTAGTAAACACGTACTTCACCTCACACAGTAGCCACTTTGTTCTTGCTGTTACGGTGAGAAAGGTAAATCTCTATTCTCGTGGTAACTTTTTAGTGTGCAATACAACATTTTTCACTATGGTAACTATTATGTGCTTTAGCCCAGAACTTATTCATTGTATAACTGAACATCTGTATGCTTTGATCAACATCTTCCCATTCATCCTCCAGCCCCTAGCAACCACCATTCTACTCTTTGTTTCTTTAAGCTTGATGTTTTTAGATTCCATATATGTGAGATCACACAGTATTTGTCTTTCCATGTCTGACTTATTTCACTCAGCATCATGCCTTCAAGGTTCATCCATATTGTCACAAATGGCAGGATTTTCTTCTTTTTAAAGGTTGAATAAGGTTGAATAGTTTTTCATTGTGTGTGATATACATATTCCTTATCCATTCATCCATTAATGGAAGATTGTTTCCATGTCTTACCTATTATAAATATTCAGTTTTTTAGGATTCCTTCAAATTTTCAGATTGTTTTTTCTATCTCTCTGCAAAATGAGATTGGGTCTTTGGTAAGGACTTCATTGAATGTATAGATAGCTTTGGGTAGTATAATCATTTTAACAATATTAATGTCTCCAGTTCATGAACACAAGATATCTTTCCATTTATCTTTGTCTTCTTCAGTCTTTTAAATAATGCTTTATAGTCTTATATTTTTCAATGTCTAGATCTTTCATTTC
This sequence comes from Bos indicus x Bos taurus, assembly GCF_003369695.1. Lineage (NCBI taxonomy): Eukaryota > Metazoa > Chordata > Mammalia > Artiodactyla > Bovidae > Bos > Bos indicus x Bos taurus. The sequence continues at coordinate 76,938,847 of NC_040077.1, forward strand.
CTCAGTTAAAATTATTCCTAAGAATTTTGTTATTTTAATGCTACTGTAAATGCAACATTTTTAAAATTTATTTTTCAATACTGTACAGAAAAGCAACTGATTTTATATACTGACTTTATACTCTGAAACTTTACAGAATGTGTTTAATTGCTGCAATATTTTGTGTTAAGATTTTTTCCACACAAGATCATGTCATAAGCTAACAGCAACAATTTTATATATTTATTTTTGCTTTATATGCCCTTTGTCTCTTTCTTTGCATAACTACCTAATTTGCCTGTTTGCTAGGGCTTCCGGTACTATGTTGAATAGGAATGGTGAAAGTGAACACACTTGTCTTACTTCTGAACTTAGAGGGAAAGTTTTCAATGCTTCAGCATGAGTATGATATTTACTATGGGTTTTGTTTCTTCTATATTCAATTTATTGACAGTTGTTATCATGGAAGGATACTGAATTTTGTCAAGTACTTTTTCAGCATCTATTGAGATGATCATATGATTTTTGTCTTTTACTCTATTAGTGTGGTGTGTCACAGTTATTGCTTTGTATATGCTGAAATATCTTTGAATCCCAGGGATAAATCTCAGTTGATCATGATGCATGCTTCTTATAATGTGCTGTTGAATTCTACTTGTTAGCATTTTGTTGAGGATTTTTGTAGCTATGTTTTTCACAGATATTGGCCTTCAGTTTTCATTCTTGTAATATCCTTATATAGCTTTGGAATTATGGCAATTCTGGCCTCATAAAATGAAGTTGGAGTATTCTCTCTTCTTCACTGTTTTAAAAAGAACTTGAGAAATATTGATGATAATTAAAAAAAAAAAAAAATGTTTGTAGAACTTACCATATAGCCCTCTAGTCCTGAGCTTTTCTTCATTGGGATGTTTTGTTTCAAATTTGGATTTTATAATTCTTCATGATTCAGACTTGGTAGGTTGTATGTTTCTAGGAAATTGTCTATTTTTTCTATGTTGTACGATTCATTGGCATATTATGGTTCATAGTAGTCTTTGTTCAGTGTCTTTTCTTTTATTTAGAATTTTATTTATTTTGAATCCTCTCTTTTTTTGGTTAAGTACATACTAACAGGTCTGGAAGGAGTAATAGACAACAATGCAATACTGGTAGGGAATTTCAATACTCCACTTTCAGCTATAGATAGATCATCCAGACAGAAAATCAGTAAAGAAATGTTAAAATTGAACTATACATTAAACCAAATGAACCTAACAGATATATACAGAACATTATATCAACCAGCAGTAGAATATACATTTTTCTCAAGTACACATGGAATAATCTCCATAACAGATTGTGTGTTAGTCTGAAAAATAAGTCTCAGGAAATTTTAAAAGATTGAAAGCATACCAAGTATCTTTTCCAAACATAATAATATAATACGAGAAATCACTAACAGGAAGAAAACTTGAAAACTCACAAATAGATGGAAAATAAACAACCATGCTGAACAACTGATGGGTCGAAAATGAAATTTAAAAAGTAATTTAAAATATTATGAAACAAATAAAAATTGAAGCACAGCATACCCAAAGTTACAAAATGAAGCAAAAGCAGTGCTAAGAAGGAGTCTTATAGCAATAAATATATACATTAAAAATAAAGATCTCAAACACACATTTGAACTACTTTTGAACTGTGGTGTTGGAGAAAACTCGTGAGAGTCCCTTGAACTGCAAGGAGATCCAACCAGTCCATCCTAAAGAAATCAGTCCTGACTGTTCTTTGGAAGGACTCATGTTGAAGCTGAAACTCCAATACTTAGGTCACTTGATGAGAAGAACTGACTCATTTGGAAAAACCCTGACGCTGGGAAAGATTGAAGGCAGAAGGAGAAGGGGATAACAGAGGTTGAGATGGTTGAATGGCATCACTGACTTGATAGACATGAGTTTGAGTAAGCTCTGGGAGCTTGTGATGGACAGGGAAACCTGGAATTCTGCAGTCCGTGGGGTCACAAAGAGTTGAACATGATTTAGCAACTGAACTGAACTGAAATTCATACTTCATAAAATTGAAAAAAGAACAAGTTAAGCCCAAAGTTAGTATAAATAAGGGTATGACAAAGATCAAAGCAGAAAAATGTAATGAAGAATAGAAAAATGTTAAAGATCTGTAAAACTGAGTTGGTTTATTGAAAAAAAGCAAAATTTACAAAAAGAAGCTTAAGTAATTGGAAGACATGTTTGTTAACTGTCTCTAGACATAGTTCAATTTTCTTTTTAATACAGTCCTAAGGAATGTTGATCATCTTGACAATCTCTAGAACATTTTGTAATCCACTATTCTGATATTATCCACTATTCTAATATTAATAGGATTAGATGAGTAGTGTAGCAAGTACTCTAAATAACCAACTAAGACATTGTTATGCCAGAGTGAAGGAGATAAAGTCAAAAGATTGGGAGTCTGATGCATGAATAGGTTTTTAGAAGTTTGATGATTAGGAGCACATTGTAACATTGTATCTAAAGTCAAAGATAAGTTCTTGCTTTTCATTCCTGCCCTCGTAGATAGCTTTTGGTGGGCCTTTTTGTATTTTGCAGTCAGCATATGCTATACTTGGTAAAAACTTACTTATCTAAGTGACTCATAAGGCTGGCAGTTTTGAGTAATGTCCCAAACAAGGGAATCTCTACAGCAAGTTTGAAAAGTGAAAGTGAAGTCGCTCAGTCCTGTCCAACTCTTTGCGACCCTGTGGACTGTAGCCCACCAGGCTTCTCAGTCCATGGATTCTCCAGGCAAGAATACTGGAGTGGGTTGCCATTTCCTTCTCCAGAGGATCTTCCCAACCGAGGGATCAAACCGAGGTCTCCTGCATTGCGGGCAAACACTTTAACCTCTGAGCCACCAGGGCAGCAAGTTTAGTGTGAGGCAAATTGCTATGCCATTAAAGTTGTATAGTCCTGTAAATCTAATGGAATTATTAGTATATAAAATAGATAAGGATTCCTTATGAAGTCGGCAAGTCCTAATAGAAATATTTGCAGGGTGCACCTTCATATTTCTAGAGCAAAGCCATTCCTACAGTGGCAGAGTACTACTGGATGTTTGAAATCAGTTCTGTAAATAATTAACCCACTTACTATGGACCTGCTGGAGACTCAGCTCTTGACATTGAGATATCTAATGACTATGTAACTGGAGGTATTGATGTCTTAGAAAAAGAATGATATATTAAAGTTTCAGAGAAGGTGCTAGTTCAGAAAAATATTGCACAGCACTGGGACACTGTCTTTCAAGTGTTTGTGCTTAATAAATAACTACTATATGGTGCCATACCCCCCAAAACTAGGCTTAAGTGTCTCTGAAACAGAAGGTAGAATATGTCCCTCATACAATCACTCATGATGACATGATATTTTTTTTTTTTTTTCTCATTTTCCCCATAGACTCTGCTTTAATAGAGAGTGTTGTTTCTGGGGTGGAGGTGGGGAAATACTTTAGTTAGAGGACAGAGAGAAAATTTTATACAGAACATGATGTCACCATTATAATGTGTTCATTTTGTATCCCTCATGTCAAAAGACCTGAAGGCAAAGGATGTTTTACCTTACTAGTAAGGATAATTAACTCTGATTACAATTGTGCAGAGTTGTTGTTTTGTAATGTGGATGTGAAGAGCACAACTCACAGTTCCAGAGACACATTAGAGCAATGCTGATTCTTCCATGCAGGTGGTAATGGTTTCAAAGATGGATTAACAACCTCAGGTCAACAAGAGCAAGGGCCCTGATCTTGGTGATCCCACCAGTCAAGTCAAGGAACTGCAGGGTTCATTATTGCTTCAGGTAAAACTGTAGCAGTGGGGACTCTAGCTTATCCCATTAATTATTTGAATTAAGTATTTGAAGAGACTGTGATTGGCCTTCAACTTGAAGTGGTAACAAAGTGGACTTGAAGGCAAAAATGGGTCCAAAGAGTACAAGAAGTGGACAGTCTTGCTCTCCTCAGGCACTACATCCTAACTTCTAAACCCATTCTTATTCTAACTACCACAACTATGACCAGCACTGCATAGGTGTTAATCAATTCAGGAAGGTGCAATGTTACAGTGTTTTACCTTGGCCTTATTTTGTAGACCTCTCACTTCCCGTCCTAGAGTTTTTCTGAGTCTGCAGCATGACACATCCACAGGAAGCTGCTGTTGCTCATGATGTGTAATTCAGAAATAAACCAAAGTGAACACTCATGTAGTCACGTTGACCAACTGGGAACCGAAGTCAATGGATAAATGATTTTTTTTTTGCCTTAGTCTCGCAGGCAGTTGGTTCTGTGAAGCCACTCTGTAGGCTCTTCAGAAAGATTTGTGATGATGGAAAACTCACTAACATATTATCTGCCTTTATCTCCTCCTTCTCTGTTTACTCCTTTGTCCCACACACTTGCTATATGCATTCACATTTTTAAATAAACTATCTACATAGAAAGCTGTATCAAGCTCTGATTTCAGGGAAAATGAAATTTCTGAATCCATATACCCATTCCATGATTTTAAACTTTCTGTTAAGCCTGTAAATTAAATTAAGTAACTTGTCTAAGGTACACATTCAGAAAAAAGAAGACCATGGATTCAACCATAATGGGATATTTTATCTACAGGGAAGACATTAACAGAGGACACAGAAGGTTATAACAGAATTTATTATTTTTTCTTCATTCATATTTTCAATTCAGTTTTATTTTGCAATGAATTTCAATTTATTCAATAAACCATTATTAACTATCCTGTCAAACAATGAGGACTCAGACATAAGCATCTTGACTCTTCCTTGTAGGAAATAAATCTAGCTGGAGGACAAATAAGTATAAAAGTAATTAAAATACCATAATTACTATAGTATGAGCAATCTTATATCAGATGATTTAGCAACCAAAAGATGTTAAGGAGCCGTGCTGGTAAAAAGTGACCTTAGGGAAGGCTGCTTTAATGGAGTGGTAGAGATTATACAGTGAAAGTGAGAAATTGATTTAAGGGACTAGATCTGATAGACAGAGTGCCTGATGAACTATGGACAGAGGTTTGTGACATTGTACAGGAGACAGGGATCAAGACCATCCCCATGGAGAAGAAATGCAGAAAAGCAAAATGGCTGTCTGAGGAGGCCTTACAAAGAGCTGTGAAAAGAAGAGAAGCAAAAAGCAAAGGAGAAAAGGAAAGATATAAGCATCTGAATGCAAAGCTCCAAAGAATAGCAAGGAGAGATAAGAAAGACTTCCTCAGAGATCAATGCAAAGAAATATAGGAAAACAACAAAATGGGAAAGACTAGAGATCTCTTCAAGAAAATTAGAGATACCAAAGGAAAATTTCATGCAAAGATGGGCTCGATAAAGGACAGAAATGGTATGGACCTAACAGAAGCAGAAGATATTAAGAAGAGTTGGCAAGAATACACAGAGGAACTGTACAAAAAACAGCTTCATGGCCCAGAAAATCATGATGATGTGATCATTCACCTAGAGCCAGACATCCTGGAATACGGAGTCAAATAGGCCTTAGAAAGCATCACTATGAACAAAGCTAGTGGAGGTGATGGAATTCCAGTTGAGCTATTCCAAATCCTGAAAGATGATGCTGTGAAAGTGCTGCACTCAATATGCCAGCAAATTTGGAAAACTCAGCAGTGGCCACAGGACAGGAAAACATCAGTATTCATTTCAATCCCAAAGAAAGACAATGCCAAAGAATGCTCAAACTACTGCACAACTGCACTCATCTCACACACTAGTAAAGTCATGCTCAAAATTCTCCAAACCAGGCTTCAGCAATATGTGAACTGTGAACTTCCAGATGTTCAAGCTGGTTTTAGAAAAGGAAGAGGAACCAGAGATCAAATTGCCAACATCCTCTGGATCATCAAAAAGCAAGAGAGTTCCAGAAAAACCTCTATTTCTGCTTTATTGACTATGCCAAAGCATTTGACTGTGTGGATCACAATAAACTGAGGAAAATTCTGAAAGAGATGGGGAAACCAGATCATCTGACCTGCCTCTTGAGAAACCTATATGCAATTCAGGAAGCAACAATTAGAACTGGACATGAAAAAACAGACTGGTTCCAAATAGGAAAAGGAGTATGTCAAGGCTGTATATTGTCACCCTGCTTATGTAACTTATATGCAGAGTACATCGTGAGAAACACTGGGCTGGATGAAGCACAAGCTGGAGTCAAGATTGCCAGGAGAAATATCAGTAACCTCAGATATGCAGATGACACCACCCTTATGGCAGAAAGTGAAGACCAACTAAAAACTTCTTTATGAAAGTGAAAGAGGAAAGTGAAAAAGCTGCCTTAAAGCTCAACATTCAGAGAACGAAGATCATGGCATCTGGTCCCATCACTTCATGGCAAATAGATGGGGAAACAGTGGAAACAGTGTCAGACTTTATTTTTTGGGGGGCTCCAAAATCACTGCAGATGGTGATTGCAGCCATGGAATTAAAAGATATTTACTCCTTGGAAGAAAAGTTATGACCAACGTAGATAGCATATTAAAAAGCAGAGACATTACTTTGCCAACAAAGGTCCGTCTAGTCAAGGCTATGGTTTTTCCAGTGGTCATATATGGATGTGAGAGTTGGACTGTGAAGAAAGCTGAGCGCTGAAGAATTGATGCTTTTGAACTGTGGTGTTGGAGAAGACTCTTGAAAGTCCCTTGGACTGCAAAGAGGTCCAACCTAAAGGAGATCAGTCCTGAGTGTTCATTGGTAGGACTGTTGCTAAAGCTGAAACTCCAATACTTTGGCCACCTCATGAGAAGAATTGACTCATTGGAAAAGACCCTGATGCTGGGAGGGATTGGGGGCAGGAGGAGAAGGGGACAACAGAGGATGAGATGGCTGGATGGCATCTCGGTGGACATGAGTTTGAATAGACTCCAGGAGTTGGTGATGGACAGGGAGGCCTGGCGTGCTGCGATTCATGGGTTCACAAAAAATCGGACACGACTGAGCTACTGAACTGAACTGAGAGGAAACAAACTAAAAAAGAAATTGGAGGCTGTATGGAGACTAAATACAATCTCTCAGAAAAAACACGACTTTGGAAATATTGCACTCTCTAGTTATATGATTACTGCATATTGCTAATATATTCGAGTTTCAGTTTTCCAACCATAGATTGAATAAAATAAAAAACTAAGAGAAAATATCTAATCTTATTGTTAAGCACCTTATCTGAGTATGTTAAAAACTTTAAATATATTATCTGATATAGTCTTCTAAATCCCCTTCCAATTAAAACAGTCTCATAAAGTTTTAGCAGGTTTCTCAGATGACAGAAATATTAAGCAGTAGAGTCAGGATTTGAAACCACATCAGCTGAAATCCAAGTTAATGCTTTTCCCTTGGTATTGCTCTGTGCGTCTCATTGCAAAATATATTACATAACCAAATGAACAAACAAATCATCTATCAACTTAGTTGAATGCCTGACATATATTAGGTAATGAACAAATAAATGGCAGCTGTTAAACCAGCATTGTTTTCATTCTCTTCCAGACCAAACTCAGGAATCTGCATAGAATATCCCATGCTTAACCAATGTTTAGCATGACAGTGACATAGGAAAGCATATTTTAGGAAAATAAATCTAAGTTCCTTTTGGTCAGGAAATGTTTATAGTTTATTTTACTGTCCCTATTCCTGCAGAGTGCCTTGTCAAATTAAAAGGAAAATCACTAGGGGAAAAATAAACACAACCACACACACCATGATTGTATAAAGAAAGGATATTTTCAATTTTGTTTTGAAACTCCCTTCCAGGTGATAGAATTAATTTCCATTGCTGACTCTTCATATTTGGTGAACTAGACTATAACTTCACAGTGGTTTTTCATGTTTAAAAACCAAAGCCCTGTGACTGGTAAGCGTTATTTTTCTTCTAACAGAAATCTAAACACAATAAAATTATACAAATTTAACTATACTATCTCTTTAAGATGACTCAATTGATTGAGAAACTTATTGAAAACAGGTACTGGGTGGGGAGGGTAGGACAAGTAAATTTATAAGAAGCCTGTGGCCTAAGTCACATCTTCTAAGTGATATTTTATTTCTCTGAATTTAAGAGTTCAAAGTTATCTGAAGGACACCTTAAATTTCAGAATTGAAATTTCCAACTTAAAAGAAGAATGCTTAATGTGATAGTTGCAAGTTTATACTTTATTTACGGTCACAACCATTCAGTAGCTCTGAGTAAACTGCTCCTAAGAGGTAGGGAAGGAATCAGTGTGTGTGTGTGTGTGTGTGTGTGTGTGTGTGTGTGCACGCACATGCCCACATGTACTCTTAGTCTTTCAGTTGTGTACACAGTCCATGGAATTCTCCAGGCCAGAATACTGGAGTGGGTAGCTGTTCCCTTCTCCAGGGGATCTTCCCAACCCAGAGATCGAACCCAGGTCTCTTACATTGTAGGCAGATCCTCAACCAGCTTAGCCACAAGGGAAGTCTCTCTCTCTCTCTCTCTCTCTCTCTAAATATATAATATATATATATTATATATATATATATAATTTTGGAGAGAGTTGGAACTGGGACATACATGGCAATGTAGTCATGTATCTTGTTAAGAGATTACTGCTAATCAAAAAGAACAGATATCTCAAATTAGTGATTTTAGTGCTTTCTGTGTGTGGGAAGATGCAAGAATCAGTGGTCAATGAAATTCATCCTAAGGAATATATCTTCACTACCTAGGGATGTTTATCCAGTGTGCAGAGCGCTGCATCCTATTTTGTTTTGTTTTAATCCTGAATTCATCTCAGGGTACACTCTTGGTGGTGACTACAGTGGGTTGTGACTGGATGATGAGGGATGCTCATTGTTAGTTTGTTTGTTTTTATCTTTTGTTTTATTATTTTTTTTATTGTTTTTAATAGGACCAGGCAAAGACAGCTACAATTTTGTGGTCCCATGTCATCATTAATCAGTATTACTCAAAATGCCAATCTCATTACTGCTTCTTTGAAAAGACTTTGGCTTTTCCAGATCATCTGGAATTTGGATCAGAGTTCTTTTCATACAGAGAAGTTTTACTGTTTAATTCTGGCCTCAATCATAATCTTAAAAATCAGGGGTTTTTTATGAAGATAGGGTAATCTGAAGGAAAAATTCCATGGAAATTAGGAGACTTTGATCCCAACTATAACATTATGAATGGTGGGATAATATTGAAGAAATAACTTAACCTCTCTCATCCTCAGCCTTCTCAGCATTAAAATGAAGTCCTTGGGGTGCTCTCTGAGATAACTTAGGGAAAAGTTTATGGGGAAGGAACTCTGTGTGAATCCAGACATTCCCCAAAACTAGGAAAATCAAAACATTATCATAGTGGTCTTATGTTTTATATTCATCCAGGTAAAGAATATTATGGCTTTTCTCAAAGATGCCTGTTATTTATGGTATTATGTCAGGCGCCGTAAGCAAATTCTGTGCCTTTGACTTCCATGCCCCACTTAGGAATTATCTGAACCTAGAGAAATGTTGATGATTGCTCATTGTTCCTGTAATTTTATTAGAGTCTCTATATTTCAGTCAAGTTGCATCTTAACCATCACAGGCAACTGACAATTATTCCTCTCTAAATCTTTCCAAATAAATTATTCCAGTTTTAAATAAGAATATTGTCATTGCATTTTTACTCTGGATGCACTGAGAGTTCTGTAGGTTAGAATACAGAAATCCAGATATGAGTAAATGAGCACTGCCTAATTAGGAGATGTTTGATTTTAAGAAGCCAATCCACTTAAGATCAGTGGATTGATTCCCTACTCCCTCTCTCCCCTTCTCTTCTCCTCCCCTCCTTTTCTACTTTTTCACTTCCTCCTCTTCCATCTCATCCTTTTTCTTCTTTTTATATCTATTTATAAAATCAAATGCAAAGATAATTATAGCTGCCCTAACTGACTAGAAAATTAAGATTGAATTAAATATTGTATATAAAATCTGGAGTGATGGAGTGTCTGACTCAGGTCCCGCTGCTATAACAAAATATTATAACCTGAGTGGCTTAAACAACAGAAATATATGTATCACAGTTATGGAGGCTGGGAAACCCAAGAACAAGGTGACAATTGATTTGATTCCTGATGAGAACTCTTTTCTTGCTTGCAGATAGGTATCTTCTTTCTGGGTCCTCACATGGCCAAGAAAGGGAGATCTTCCTGGGTATCTTTGCCTTAGGACAATAATTCCATTATGAGGGCTCCACTCTTGGGACCTATGTACCTTCCAAAGGCCCTGCCTCCAACCCCGATCTCCTTAGGGGTTAGGGATTCAACACATGTGATTTCTGGGGTGGAGGCAGGCACAAACATTCAGTCCATAAGAGGAGGTAAGAACCTATTCCATAAAAGCAATAAAAGCACTATGCTATGCTATGCTAAGTCGCTTCAGTCGTGTCTGACTCTGTGCGAACCCATAGACAGCAGCCCACCAGGCTCCGCCGTCCCTGGGATTCTCCAGTCAAGAATACTGGAGTGGGTTGCCATTTCTTTCTCCAATGCATGAAAGAGAAAAGTGAAAGTGAAGTCGCTCAGTCCTGTCCGACTCTTAGCGACCCCATGGACTGCAGCCTACCAGGCTCCTCTGTCCATGGATTTTCCAGGCAAGAGTACTGGAGTGGGGTGCCATTCCCTTCTCTGAATAAAAGCACTAGGAAAAAATAAATGTCAAAATCAAGTAATTCAGAACTCTGGAAATTAATTAAAGTTGCAAGGAGTGTTTATTCAAGAAAAAAAAATGCTAAACATCAATAGAACAAATACTTGTTGCCTTTTAAGTTGCCCTGGTACATCTCCTTCTCCCCAGTTCCCCAGTTCATGAAAACAGCAGACTTCCAAACACTGGAGGACAAAGACAGTTTGGAACACTGGATAGTTCTGTCCATTTATGAAGCACTTGATATATGGATTTACTTTCTATGGCATAGCAAAGAGCTAAAGTTTTTCAGTAGTTTTGATCACAGACCTAATGCCCTAGCAAGAGACAGGCAAAGTAGGGAGCTAATTCTACATGATACTGCTATTAAGGAGGCCTATCTACCAAAAGGACTTTATAAATGTTCTCAGACAATTTGGAGGTAGATACATGCACATTTTAGTGATAGAATTCATGAAAGAATTCTTCAGAAAGTAAAGGTCCTGGGTATTCTAATATCTTAACTGTGTGGGTGAGTAGGCTAATGCATAGAAGATAAAAATAGGGAGATGGTGTTTGGGGATTAAAAAGTAGTGCAATTGGGTTCATGATTTTCCAATGAATTTTGCTTTTCAAAATTAATATTCCTCATACTTTCTCACATTTTCTGCCAAAAGATTTTCTTCTTTCAGTTCAGTTCAGTCACTCAGTCATGTCCGACTCTGTGACACCATGAACTGCAGCACGCCAGGCCTCCCTGACCATCACCAACTGCTGGAGTCCACCCAAACTCATGTCCATTTAGTCGGTGATGCCATCAAACCATTTCATCCTCTGTCATACCCCTCTCCTTCTGCCCTCAATCTTTCCCAGCATCAGGGTCTTTTCAAATGAGTCAGCTCTTTGCAAAAGGTGGCCAAAGTACTGGAGCTCCAGCTTCAACATCATTCCTCCCAATAAACACCCAGGACTGATCTCCTTTAAGATGGACTGGTTGGACCTCCTTGCAGTACAAGGGACACTCAAGAATTTTCTCCAACTCCACAGTTCAAAATCATCAATTCTTTGGCACTCAGCTTTCTTTATAGTCAAACCCTTGTATCCATACATGACTACTGGAAAAACCATAGCCTTGACTAGATGGACATTTGTTGGCAGAGTAATGTCTCTGCTTTGTAATATGCTATCTAGGTTGATCATAACTTTCCTTCCAAGGAGTAAGTGTTTTTTAATTTCATGGCTGCAGTCACCATCTGCAGTGATTTTGGAGCCCCAAAAAATAAAGTCTGACACTGTTTCCACTGTTTCCCCATCTATTTCCCTAGAAGAGATGGGACCAGATGCTATTATCTTAGTTTTCTGAATGTTGAGCTTTAAGCCAATTTTCTCACTCTCCTCTTTCACTTTCAGCAAGAGGCTTTTGAGTTCCTCTTCACTTTCTGCCATAAGGGTGGTGTCATCTGCATATCTGAGGTTATCGATATTTCTTCTGGCAATCTTGATTCCAGTTTGTGCTTTTTCCAGCCCAGCATTTCTCATGATGTACTCTGCATATAAGTTAAATAAGCAGAGTGACAATATACAGCCTTGACGTACTCCTTTTCCTATTTGGAACCAGTCTGTTGTTCCATGTCCAGTTCTAACTGATGCTTCCTGACCTGCATATAGGTTTCTCAAGAGGCAGGTCAGGTGATCTGGTATTCCCATCTCTTTCAGAATTTTCCAGTTTATTGTGATCCACACAGTTGAAGGTTTTGGCATAGTCAATAAAGCAGAAGTAGATGTTTTTCTGGAACTCTCTTGCTTTTTCCATGATCCAGCAGATGTTGGCAATTTGATCTCTGGTTCCTCTTCCTTTTCTAAAACCAGCTTGAACATCAGGAAGTTCACGGTTCACTTATTGCTGAAGCCTGGCTTGGAGAATTTTGAGCATTACTTTACTAGCGTGTGAGATGAGTGCAATTGTGCGGTAGTCTGAGCATTCTTTGTCATTGTCTTTCTTTGGGATTGGAATGAAAACTGACCTTTTCCAGTCCTGTGGCCACTGCTGAGTTTTCCCAATTTGCTGACATATTTCTCATTTACTGTATCATAATTGTCACCTCTTTAGGCACTTTTGAGCAATTTTTAAGTAAATACAGGTATTTGCCACACTTCTAAAGATGGCAAGTTTAATTAGAAGCCTATTTATTCCCTTTACTGTACTATGAATGAAGTTTTTTTTTTTTTTTTTTTTTTTAAAGATGAGTCTTCAACTCATGCAATTTCTTAGCAGAATCTATTGTGTGGTCAAAGAACATATTTCCCTTTGATGACTAGAGCTGGCAGATATATTTAATTCAACCCTTCCTCAGAAATTCTGACCCACACAAAGGAGAATGGGCTTTGCCAGGAACACCTTTGTTGTCCCCCTGTAACTGACAGGGAAACTTAGTTTGTCATGCAGTGTTGTTTTTTGACCCTCTCTTTATACAATCCTTTTACATCACCTCTTTTTACTCACATTTTACTCTCTCTTTTCCTGCTCCTGCATTTGGAAAATTCCTCCAGAGTTATCCCAATTCTGCATTCCCTTCTCCCATTTTTATGCATGTACAGGTGAGTTCAACTCTGAGCTGTAGTGTCACCTTTTACCTAATGCCATTCTTGTCTTTCATCCTCAGGCATGTTTACATAGGGGTTGATATATCCTGCTCTAAACCAATAAACAGCCTAGTAAGAATTATTTTATTTACCTGATCTATGTCCCTGTCTCAATTCTCATGTGCAAAAATTCCATTGCTAAATGCAGGTGTTCTTTTTCCTGATAATTCTCTCATTTCAATCTACTCTGTACTTTGTTATACATTATTAATGAAGACCCAAAACATCCAAAATGTCTCAGCATTATTGATATTGTAAGCTTTCTTCTTATTCTGATTTGCTTTTGGTGCCTATCCTGATTGACTTTGTCTTGGCTTTTATTACTGCTGTTGCTATTACAACGATTGTTGGTAGCAGCATTCTTCTAATTGGGTCAAGAAACACTTCCCAGAGGAAGAAACTCGTCCCAGAGTTTTGCCTCCTTCCCAAAAGAATTTGACTATCAAATATTGCACCCCAATCATGAAAATCACAATTACAATAAATCTGGGTGAGAAATTGTGCATGATTCAAAGTATAGACTCAAGAGGGAAATGGTATAACAAAGGTTTATCTTGATAGTCTCCTCTGAATTCCCACCTCCATTGCCTTTGTTCAGACAAAGAACACTGCCAAGGTAATTTAATTGGTCTCTCTAGCTTATCTCATCAACTCAGATCTATTTTCCTAATCATGGCAGAACATACTACTACTACTACTACTAAGTCGCTTCAGTCGTGTCTGACTCTGTGCGACCCCATAGATGGCAGCCCACCAGGCTCCCCCGTCCCTGGGATTCTCCAGGCAAGAGTATTAAGTGGGTTGCCATTTCCTTCTCCAATGCATGAAAGTGAAAAGTGAAAGGAAGTCGCTCAGTCGTGTCTGACTTTTAGCGACCCCATGGACTGCAGCCCACCAGGCTCCTCCATCCATGGGATTTTCCAGGCAAGAGTACTGGAGTGGGTGGCCATTGCCTTCTTCAATGGCAGAACATATTACTACTTAAACTATTTTCTCTAGCCTTCTTTCCTTTCCTGACAAAGAAAGAGCCAATTTTCTAATTGTATTTAATTGTGGTTGGATAACATACTTTGTATCAAGTATCCCCCATACACTTGAGAAGTATGTGTTTTTTGTTGTTCTGGTGGAATGCTCTGGAGATGTCTGTTAAAACTAGATAACTTGTAGTCTTGTACAAATTTTCTATTCTCTTGCTGATCTTCTATCTAGTTGTTATGTCCATTATTGAAAATAGGAAATCAAATGTTCCAATTAGCGTTGAACTGTATCTTTCTCTCTTCATTTAGGTTAGTTTTACTTTGTGTATTTGGTACTCTGCTTTATGTGCACGTGCTTATAATTATTATTTATTCCTAATGGGTTAGCCTCTATTTTATTAAGAGGTCCCTTTTTATAATGTTTTAAAACAAAATCTATTTTTAACTTGATCTCAAAATTTTAATTTTTTAATTGTCTAATATTAGTATAAGTATTCCAGTTTTTCTGTTGTTGCTGTTCATGTAATAAAAGTATTCTATCCTTTTATTCTCAATTAAATCTATCTCCTATAAACAACTTATAGTTGAGCTGGGTTTCTTTATTTTTGTTGCAATCTGACAATCTCTGCCTTTTGAGAAGACTGTTTAATTCACTCATATTTAATGTAATTATTGATATACTCAAATTTATATGAGCCATTTAAATGTTTTCTTTCTATAAGTCTCATGTCACTTTTTGTTTATTTCTTCATTTTTTGCTTTTTTTGCACTGAGTGTTTTTTCTTAATTATAGCATTTTACTTGCATTAATAGTTTGTATTTTCTGATTTTAAAAGCAATTGGTGCAGGATTGACTGTATACATGTAACTTATCAGAATAAGTTTCAAATTTACACTAGCTTGAATCAAATAATACACAGAAACAGTGCTCTGATATAGCTCTCTTCTTTTTACCCTTTTTCATGTTATTAGTGTTACATAATCCATTAAGGTTATGAACTGAACAATACTTTAGCATGATTATTACTTCAGCACATGCTATCACTTACTGAGCATATTAAAGTAATTCACTACATATGTATAGGTATCTCTCACCTTTTAAAAGTCTGTTTCATGCCACTTTGCTTTTATAAAAGGCCTATCAATTTCATACCTTTTCTGGAGTACAAACTTTACAGTTGGAGATGCTTCTTTTTCAAAATATTTCAAGTGTAAGACCTTTAATTCTGTTTTTTTTTTTTAATGTATATTTATTTAAGGGTCTTTGTTCCTTGATCCCTTAGTGATGATATTCCTTGGATTTAAGAAGGTGAATTGATAGAGAAAAAGATGCAGAAGGAGTATATGTCAGACATCAATATGGCCTGCCAGGGTCCAGCCCCGGCTGATCCAGGGAGTTCGAAGTGGGGACGGCGTCGGCAAGGATCAGGATACAATAGCTTCAATTAGATATTAATTAGAGATATAAAGAGTAATAGGATGAGGATAGCTTAGCAGGAACATTTAGTGGAGAAAAGAGGCTGAGTAGCTTGGTTTACGTGGGAAATCAATAAAACCTCAAGACAAGAAGCTTGCACGACTTACGTAGGCTGCAGGCGTCCTTCCATTCTCCCAAAGGAGAGGAGACACTGAGGCCTCCCTGGTCAGATCTTAGAAGCCCAGGCACAATTAGTAAGCATGGCGGGCTCCGTGCTCCAGATGGAAACTCAGCCAGAGTTTGAGAGAGAGGACGACATGGGGAGACCAGTATTTCGAGGAACTGATCCCCTTCTTTATTTTCCAGGGTCTGTTTTTATACACTGAGATGTTATACAAAATCACGTGGGGACAGCAGTCCTGACTTTTATTAAAGTCAGGTGCTTCATACAAATGTATACAGAGGTCTTAGGGGTGTTACATCATCTTCTGGCCAGGGGGCCTGCTGACAATTTATGACCCTTTTCTTGTGACAGCAGTCAGTCAACCAGAACACTTATTTCTCCAAGGGTGATTATTCTTAAAACAGATGCCACCTTCCGAAGGTACCAGATAAAGTTTCATTCCTATAAGGTGAGGGTGTAGTGGGTTTTAATTAAGGAAATAATTTGCTTAGCCTAAGGTCTAACGTGATTAATATCAAAGGTTAATACTTATTTCTTCTATATATTCATTAATGTGCATAAGGGCAGGGGATGTGGAGACTTAGCAGTAAACATTGGCTCAACAAATGAAAAACCCTTCACCAATACAATTTCTAATCAACCTACTATACTATACTAATAGTTTTCTAACTTCTCTAAAGAACCTGTTTTTAGAAGGTTTAAAGCATCTCGTGCCTCTCATGGTTGGGAGGCTGTGAGCAATCACATGTGGCCGGACAAGCCTGTCAGGCAGGCTAGAGAATCTTCAGAGGAGTTTGTAGATTGAAACACTCCTATCACAACAAGGAATTATTATTAACTGGAGCTCTAAGTTAACTCCTTCTCCAAAAGAGGTGGTGGGGGACAGCCCCCTGTAAAGTCAGAGGTGTAGGTGAGAGTACAAAGTAGTAAAGTAGGCAGGCTCTGGTTATGGGGGTAGATGCTCGAGGATTTCCAGGGGGACTCCTGAGGCTCGATCCCGCCTTTGCGTATGTCGAGCCTCCTTCCTCATGACCTTTGCCATGGGTGGAGGTCTTCCCGCCGGCTCCCCACAATGCCCATTAGTTAAACCTTGAAAAAAGGTTTATCTGGGTATGTAGATATGTTATTACTTTCACTTCCTGAATCATTTTCCTCAATATGTTGGCAAACTCCTAATTATCCTATAAGATCCAAAACCCTCTGAATCTTTTATAGCCTACTTTGCTGAAGAATTGATGTTTTCAAATTGTGGTCTTGGAAAAGATGCTTGAGAGTCCCTTGGACTGCAAGGAGATCAAACCAGTCAATCCTGAAGGGAATCAACCCTGAATATTCATTGAAAGGCCTGATGCTAAAGCTCCAATACTTTGGCCACCTGATGCAAAGGGCTGACCCTGATGCTGGGAAAGATTGAGGGCAGAAGGAGAACAGGGTGACAGAAGATAGGATGGTTAAGTAATGTCACTGACTCGATGAATTTGAGCAAACTCTGGGAGATAGTGGAGGACAAAGAAGCACGGCGTGCTACAGTCCATGGGGTTGCCAAGAGTAGGATTCAACTTGGTGATTGAATAACAACAGAATATTGAGTTACTTCCTTCTTACCTCTCACGGTAAGAATGGTAATGAAAAGTGAAAGTGAAAGGCACTCAGTCATGTCTGACTCTTTGCAACCCCATGCACTGTTACCTGCCAGGTTTCTCAGTCCATGAAATTTTCCAGGCAAGAATACTGGATTGGGTACCTGTTTCCTTCTCCAGGGGATCTTCCCAACCCAGGGATCAAACCTATCTCTCCCACATTGCAGGCAGATTCTTTACCATTTAAGACACCAGGGAAGCCCAAGAAAACTGGAGTGGGTAGCCTATCTCTTCTCCAGGGGATCTTCCTGTCCCAGGTATTGAACTGATGTCTCCTGCCTTGAAGGAGGACTCTTTACCAGCTGAGCTCCATTATACTGATATTATTTTTGTTGTTGATTTTGTTTTGATTTGATTGTCAGCCATTTTGGACTATGAACCCTCTGAATGCTAGTTTTGAAGTTTTGTTACTGTATGATAACATATTCTATAAGTGAATCGAGGGAGGAACAGATGAAAGAAAGAATGCAACACTGAAATAATAGAATTCAAGAGGGAGATGTTGGACTCAGAGGCTTGAGCTATGGAACTCGGACACAGTTGTCAGTAAGATTCTCCCACAGTGAAAAAACAATTCAAGATCCTCTTATTTCTGGGAGATAAAAATGGTTTTATAGAAACTTATTGCTATTCCTAGAAACAAAGGTCTACTTAAGTCAGTTATTATTGTTGTTGAGTCACTAAATCATATCTGACTCTTTGTGACTCCATTGGCTGAAGCATGCCAGGCTCCCCTGTCCTTCATTATATCCTAGAGTTTGTTCAGATTCATGTCCATTGGGTCAGTGATGCTATCTAACCATCTCATCCTCTATCATCTAAGTCTCATCCTCATCTGAGTCAGTAGAGAGAAGTGAATTTGAAAATGTTTGAAAGTAAGAAGACAGGACTCTAATACTTACCTTGCTAGGATATTTAGCACAGAATTTTGGTTCTAATCTTTTAAGGGGAAGACTAGAAAAATTCTATTACGTGATGAAAGTTGTCATTAGCTTAAAATAGTAAATGACACACTTACACATATCCGGTACTCTAAGGAACAAATTGAGATATGATATCCAAGCATATTACCTTGTATCCTAATTCCTGAAGATGAGAGGAAATTTTGTCCTCACTTGTTTCCTGAGGACCCTAAAAGCAAGTGATTGACGTTGCAGGATAAGTTCTAGAGATTCTTTGTGGTAAAAGACCTTGTTTATTCTCTAGTTAATTGTATTTGTATCCTTCAATGAGTGATTTTTTTTTTTTTTTTAATCACACAAGGCATCTGGGAAAGCAAGAGCAGATGAAGAGGATTGCTATAGACCAAGTAAAATAGCCTGGATGATTGTGATTATCACTGTTAACCCACATCTCTTTCAAATGCATGGCCAGTGAAGTCATTTTAATAGCTTGAAGTTGTTCATATTTACATCACGGAAGTCAACAAAGCTCTGAATCTGTTGTTTCTCCCCCTAGTTTAGCACATCCCTGAAATTTCTTGGAACAAAAGAGAGTTTGTTACATATGGCAAAAGAACAGAACTGCTTCTTAGTTGCAATTAAATGATACTTTTAATCTTGGGATATTTTAAAGTGTATTGGACTGTGTTTCAGGACCTGAATTTTACTATCTCTGTCACCTAATATAAACTATTTTATCACCCTTGGATTCTATATATCAGTGTTTTTTTTTTTTTTTTCTTACTTGTTTTATTTTTTTTTAATTTTTATTTTTTTAAATTTTATTTTATTTTTAAACTTTACATAGTTGTATTAGTTTTGCCAAATATCAAAATGAATCTGCCACAGGTATACATGTGTTCCCCATCCTGAACCCTCCTCCCTCCTCCCTCCCCATACCATCCCTCTGGGTCGTCCCAGTGCACTAGCCCCAAGCATCCAGTATTGTGCAACGAACCTGGACTGGCAACTTGTTTCTTACATGATATTTTACATGTTTCAATGCCATTCTCCCAAATCTTCCCACTCTCTCCCTCTCCCACAGAGTCCATAAGACTGTTCTATACATCAGTGTCTCTTTTGCTGTCTCGTACACTGGGTTATTGTTACCATCTTTCTAAATTCCATATATATGCGTTAGTATACTGTATTGGTGTTTTTCCTTCTGGCTTACTTCACTCTGTATAATAGGCTCAAGTTTCATCCACCTCATTAGAACTGATTCAAATGTATTCTTTTCAATGGCTGAGTAATATTCCATTGTGTATATGTACCATAGCTTTCTTATCCATTCATCTGCTGATGGACATCTAGGTTGCTTCCATGTCCTGGCTATTTGTTTGGCTGTTTATGGTGTTAGTTGTGGTACACAGGACCTTTGCTCTTCACTGTGGGGGCAGGAGGGTTCTTAGCTGTGGCATGAGGGATTTAGTTACCTGACTAGTGATCAGATCTGGGCCCCCTGAATTGGTAGCATGAAGTCTTAACTGCTGGACCACCAGGGAAGTCCCATATCATCAGTTTTTGAATTAAGAGATTAGATTAAATTGTGTCCTAGAAGTGTTCAGTTCTACTGATTTTAACTCTAGGCTTAGGAGAAATATGTTCTGGAGCTACTTGCCTCACAAGACATGCAACATTATTTAATAGATAAAAAGACATTAACAGGATGTTAATGTCTCTTAATAGAATAGATATTGGCCTATATTCATGCAAGCACATTCCTTTTAAGCAGACCTAGAGGAGAGTGAAAAAGTTAGCTTAAAGCTCAACATTCAGAAAACTAAGATCATGGCATCCGGTCCCATCACTTCATGGGAAACAGATGGGGAAACAGTGTCAGACTTTATTTTTTTGGGGGGGGGGGCTCCAAAATCACTGCAGATGGTGACTGCAGCCATGAAATTAAAAGATGCTTACTCCTTGAAAGGAAAGTTATGACGAACCTGGATAGTATATTAAAAAGCAGGGATATTACTTTGCCAACAAAGGTCCGTCTAGTCAAGGCTATGGTTTTTCCAGTGGTCATGTATAGATGTGAGAATTGGACTGTGAAGAAGGCTGAGCACCGAAGAATTGATGCTTTTGAACTGTGGTGTTGGAGAGGACACTTGAGAGTCCCTTGGAATGCAAGGATGTACAACCAGTCCATCCTAAAGGAGCTCAGTCTTGGGTGTTCTTTGGAAGGACTGATGCTAAAGCTGAAACTCCAATGCTTTGGCCACCTCATGTGAAGAGTTGACTCATTGGAAAGGACCCTGATACTGGGAGGGATTGGGAGCAGGAGGAGAAGGGGACAACAGAAGATGAGATGGCTGGATGGCATTACCGACTCTATGGACATGAGTTTGAGTGAACTCCGGGAGTTGGTGATGGACAAGGAGGCCTGGCGTGCTGTGATTCATGGGGTTGCAAAGAGTCGGAAATGACTGAGATTCTGAACTGAACTGAACTGAGTTATCTCTACAGGTGAGAGAAGTTTTTTTTTTCCCATAGCTTTTTAATCCCTTGAATATTTATTTCCAATTCAATATTTTGCCAGCCTTTCATGTGTTTATCTTGATGCCTTTGAAATCATTTTGCTATTCACACCCCTCTTCTTTTCTTCACATGCCTCCTCTGCAGATGGCCTGAATCAATTCTCATCTGTACTGCAATTAAAAGAATGAATCATCATTTATTCTCAAATGCTTATTATCTTAAATTTTATTTTCATCCCTAATTTCTTTTTCTTACTTCTCCATGTTTACATTTAAGTAAAGACTTTGCAGAAAATTATAGTTGATTTATTCAGTTATTTCTGCTTAGCTAATGAGGCTAAGCATTTCTTCTGCAGTTTGTATGGGCAAGAAGACTGGACCTAGGCAAAGTTGCAGAGTAGCTGAAGCTTGTCTTCATCACACACTCTCTCTCTCTTTCTTTTATTTCTGATAATTATTATAATGAAAACAATAGACAATAATAACAAACAGTCACTATTAATTGAGTTATTGCTATGTACAAGACACTGTCTCATGGCATTATGAGATTAGCCTCTTCCTCACCCTGGCAGGCAAAATCCTCTATTCTCATCTTGATTTCCCCCATTCTAAACCTTTACACTTATTTTATCGAGGGAACAACCAGATATATGACCTGGATATCCTTTCAGGCCTCCTCCAGTTCACAGTTTTCTAATTTCTTAGTCTCTCCCTCCTGTCTCAGCACTTCAATGCCCTAATTTCAGCTGCCTCTCATTAAAAAAAAAAAAAAAACAAACAAACACCCAGCATTCTAATGGAAAAAAGTTGTGAAAAACAGTTTAAATCATAAGAAATTTTTATTCACTAAGAAAAATTGAATACAACTGAAAACAAAAATACTAAGTATCAAAAGAGATTTTTCTTTAGGAGATCAGAAAGCACCATAGGTCAAAGGCAGCCAACAACCTGCTCCCTTGTGACAGTTTGGACATTCCAGAAACATACATTGATACAGAGTTTAAACTGTAAGGTGTTGCTAGGAATCAACGCCTGTGAAAGGAAAAGTTGGATTGTAATGCAGGCCTAGAAAGCCTCAGTCAAACTGCTAGGGAGCTCTGGAGTGTATACTGGCTGGTAGAGTTGTCTCATGTAGAATCAAAGGGTCAGTCCTGGATATCCCAACTTGCTCAATGAACACAAGGGGCTTCCCTAGGAAGAGCATGCTTTTAGGTGAGGCTAGTCTCACAAGCTGAAGCACAGCCCGTAATGGATGGCAACTGGATTCACTTTCAGAAGAAGGATAAATTGAGAAGTTCACAGTCATCCAAAATGTTATCATTTTATATTGTTGAATTGGAAAATGCTGTTCTGTCTTCCTGGAATTTCCAAAATATTCCATCCTCCATTTCCTTTAAAATCACATATAGGAGAACAGTATGGAGATCCCTTAAAAACTAAAAGCATAGCTACCATATGAACTAGCACTCCCACTCCTGGGCATATATCTGGAGAAAACCATGCTTCAAAAGGATACACATGTTTCAGTGTTCATTGCAGCTCTGTTTACAATAGCCAAGACATGAAAACAAACTAAATGCCTATTGACAGATAATTGGATAAATATGGAATATTAATCAGTCATAAAAAATAACAAAATGAAATAATGTCATTTGCAGCAATACAGATGTACCTAGAGATTACTATACTAAGTGAAGTATGTCAGACAAAGAAAGACAAATACCATATGATATCATCTGTATGTGGAATCTAAAGTATGACACAAATGAACTTACAAAATAGAAATAGACTCACAGACATAGAAAACAAATGTATGGTAACCAAAGGGGAAAGGTGGAGGAGAAGGACAAACTGGCAAATTAGGGCAGACATGTTCACATTACTGAATTCAAAACAGATAACCAACAAGAACCTACTGTATAACACAGAGAACTCTGTCTCATATTCTCTAATAACACAAATGGGAAAATAATTTGAAATACTATATGTATGTATGTGTGTGTGTGTGTGTGTGTATATATATATATATATATATATATATATATATATATATATATACATACATGGGGGGGCGGTCCTAATATGGTGGGGGAATAGGGCAGGGAGACCATTTTCTCCCCCACAAATTCAACAAAAGAACATTTGAACGCTGAGCACATTCCACAAAACAACTTCTGAATGCTGGCAGAGGACATCAGGCACCCAGAAAGGTAGCCCAGTGCTGTCGAAAGGAGGTAGGACAAAATAAAAAACATAAAAAGAGAGACAAACGAGGTAGGGGTGGAGATCCATCCCAGGAAGGGAGTCTTAAAAAAGAGAGAAGTTTCCAAATACCAGGAAAGACTCTCACAAAATTCTAGCAAACAGAATCCAACAACACATTAAAAAGATTATACATCATGACCAAGTGGGCTTTATCCCAGGGATGCAAGGATTCTTCAATGTGTGCAAATCAATCAACGTAATACACCACATTAACAACTTGAAAGATAAAAACCATATGATTATCTCAATAGATGCAAAGAAAGCCTTTGACAAAATTCAATATCCATTTATGATAAAAACCCTCCAGAAAGCAGGAATAGAAGGAACATACCTCAACATAATAAAAGCTATATATGACAAACCCACAACAAACGTTATCATCAATGGTGAAAAACTGAAAGCATTTCCCTTAAGGTCAGGAACCAAGACAAGGGTGCCCACTCTCACCACTACTATTCAACATAGTTTTGGAAGTTTTGGCCACAGCAATCAGAGCAGAAAAAGAAATAAAAGGAATCCAAATTGGAAAAGAATAAGTAAAACTCTCACTGTTTGCAGATGACATGATCCTCTACATATAAAACCCTAAAGACTCCACCAGAAAATTACTAGAGCTAATCAATGAATATAGTAAAGTTGCAGGATATAAAATTAACACACAGAAATCTCTTGCATTCCTATACACAAATAATGAGAAAACAGAAAGAGAAATTAAGGAAACAATTCCATTCACCATTGCAATGAAAAGAATAAAATATTTAGGAATATATCTACCTAAAGAAACAAATAGAAACTAATAGAGTTTTGCCAAGAAAATGCACTGGTCATAACAAACACCCTCTTCCAACAACACAAGAGAAGACTCTATACATGGACATCACCAGATGGTCAACACCGAAATCAGATTGATTATATTACTTTTTTTTTTTTACTTGTGGAAGATTTGATTCTTTATTTAGAAATTCCACCACAATGAGTTAATTAGAGAAAAATAAGAAAGTTCAGTACAGTGGGTATTACAAATCCAATGAGAAAATTATAGCTTTCTATATGGAAATAGCTACTTATTAAAGTTTTAATTTTAAAAATTCCATTTACAATAACAGTAAACACAAACCATTCAGGGAATGCTCTAACAAGGAATGGACAGGAATGAAAAATAGATTCACACATTTCATACTTTCTGAGAACTGTTTTTATGGTTTTTACCTTTTTTGTCTATAGGAAGTCTTTTTTTATCTTTTTTTAAATTTTATTTTATTTTTTAACTTTACAATATTGTATTGGTTTTGCCATATATCAAAATGAATCCACCACAGGTATACATGTGCTCCCCATCCTGAACCCTCCTGCCTCCTCCCTCCCCATACCATCTCTCTGGGTCGTCCCACTGCACCAGCCCCAAGCATCCAGTATTGTGCATCGAACCTGGACTGGTGACTAGTTTCATGTATATTACACATGTTTCAATGTCATTCTCTCAAATCATCCCACCCTCTCCCTCTCCCACAGAGTCCAAAAGACTGTTCTATACAACAGTGTCTCTTTTGCTGTCTCATATACAGATGCAGAAGCTCTATACAGTCAACAAAAACAAGACCAGGAGCTGACCGTGGCTCAGATCATGAACTCCTTATTGCCAAATTCAGACTTAAATTGAAGAAAGTAGGGAAAACCACTAGACCATTCAGGTATGGCCTAAATCAAATCCCTTATGATTATACAGTGGAAGTGAGAAATAGATTTAAGGGCCTAGATCTGATAGATAGAGTGCCTGATGAACTATGGAATGAGGTTCGTGACATTGTACAGGAGACAGGGATCAAGACAATCCCCATGCAAAAGAAATGCAAAAAAGCAAAATGGCTGTCTGGGGAGGCCTTACAAATAGCTGTGAAAAGAAGAGAAGTGAAAAGCAAAGGAGAAAAGGAAAGATAAAAACATCTGAATGCAGAGTTCCAAAGAATAGCAAGAAGAGATAAGAAAGCCTTCTTCAACGATCAATGCAAAGAAATAGAGGAAAACAACAAAATGGGAGACTAGAGATCTCTTCAGAAAATTACAGATACCAAGGGAACATTTCATGCAAAGATGGGCTCGATAAGGGACAAAAATGGTATGGACCTAACAGAAGAAGAAGATATTAAGAAGAGATGGCAAGAATACACAGAAGAACTGTACAAAAAAGATCTTCACGACCCAGATAATCACGATGGTGTGATCACTGATCTAGAGCCAGACATCCTGGACTGTGGGGTCAAGTGGGTCTTAGAAAGCATCACTACGAACAAAGCTAGTGGAGGTGATAGAATTCCAGTTGAGCTATTCCAAATCCTGAAAGATGATGCTGTGAAAGTGCTGCACTCAATATGCCAGCAAATTTGGAAAACTCAGCAGTGGCCACAGGACTGGAAAAGGTCAGTTTTCATTCCAATCCCAAAGAGAGGCAATGCCAAAGAATGCTCAAGCTACCACACAATTGCACCCATCTCACACGCTAGTAAAGTAATGCTCAAAATTCTCCAAGCTAGGCTTCAGCAATATGTGAACTGTGAAATTCCTGATGTTCAACCTGGTTTTAGAAAAGGCAGAGGAACCAGAGATCAAATTTCCAACATCCGCTGGAACGTGGAAAAAGTGAGAGAGTTCCAGAAAAACATCTATTTCTGTTTATTGACTATGCCAAAGCCTTTGACTGTGTGGATCACAATAAACTGTGGAAAATTCTGAAAGAGATGGGAATACCAGACCACCTGATCTGCCTCTTGAGAAATTTATATGCAGGTCAGGAAGCAACAGTTAGAACTGGACATGGAACAACAGACTGGTTCCAAATAGGTAAGGAGTACATCAAGGCTGTATATTGTCACCCTGTTTATTTAACTTACATGTAGAGTACATCATGAGAAACGCTGGACTGGAAGAAACACAAGCTGGAATCAAGATTGCCGGGAGAAATATCAATAACCTCAGATATGCAGATGACACCACCCTTATGGCAGAAAGTGAAGAGGAACGAAAAAGCCTCTTGATGAAAGTGAAAGTGGAGAGTGAAAAAGTTGGCTTAAGGCTCAACATTCAGAAAACGAAGATCATGGCATCCGGTCCCATCACTTCATGGGAAATGAATGGGGAAACAGTGGAAACAGTGTCAGACTTTATTTTTCTGGGCTCCAATATCACTGCAGATGGTGACTGCAGCCATGAAATTAAAAGATGCTTACTCCTTGGAAGGAAAGTTATGACCAACCTAGATAGCATATTCAAAAGCAGAGACATCACTTTGCCAACAAAGGTCCGTCTAGTCCAGGCTATGGTTTTTCCTATGGTCATGTATGGATGTGAGAGTTGGACTGTGAAGAAGGCTGAGCGCTGAAGAATTGATGCTTTTGAACTGGGTTGTTGGAGAAGACTCTTGAGAGTCTCTTGGACTGCAAGGAGATCCAACCAGTCCATTCTGAAGGAGATCAGCCCTGGGATTTCTTTGGAAGAAGTGATGCTAAAGCTAAAACTCCAGTACTTTGGTCACCTCATGCGAAGAGTTGACTCATTGTAAAAGACTCTGATGCTGGGAGGGATTTTGGGCAAGAGGAGAAGGCGACGACAGAGGATGAGATGGCTGGATGGCATCACTGACTCGATGGACGTGAATCTGAGTGAACTCCGGAAGTTGCTGTTGTACAGGGTGCCCTGCGATTCATGGGGTCGCAAAGAGTCAGACACAACTGAGTGACTGATCTTATATATATATATATGTGTGTGTGTGTGTGTGTGTGTGTGTGTATATATATATATATAAAATCAGTATTCTAGACTACCAACTTGATGTTGAGACAGTTGTTGATTCATTCCACTGGGGAACTCTAAAGTTGTCTCTCCCAATTCAGTTCTCCTGAGACAATCACTTGTGTATAGATTCTGTTGTTAGGTTCTGAGTTCCTCAAGACTAAGGCCATACCTGAAATGTAGGCATTCCTCAAGTATCTACTGAATTGAGTTGACAGTAATCAACAGAAACATACATACGGCAAATATCTGAAGTTGATAAAGAAAGGAAAGAAATCCTAAAACCTCTGCTTAGCAAATCCCAGTAAAGTTCTCTCATATTTTCTAATTCTCTGCAGATGTATGATATTGACATCTCCTCCTAAGCCCCAGGCTTTCAAGGATTCCTCTGAAGCACAACAGTTGGTGGCTTCAGGGAATGCCTGGTGGTGCTGGGGCAGACAGCATACCCTGAAGAAAGTCACACCAGGAGACTCAGGTCACCAAGTGCATTCCAAACTGTACTGATATACAAGCTATTGGTATACAACAAGCTCTGTGGAGTGGAACTCATGGTTTCTCCTCCAGCAGGGCTTTTTACTGATGTTAATAAATTGGATGCTGGTGGGCGTGGTGCTCAGAGACACACTGGCACATAGTGGAGAAAATGTTGCTGACAGCGAACTGATGGAAAGCAACCTTAACATCTTATTCGGGTAGACTCTTGAATCATTCAAACTGTCCTGGCATCTCACTTTGCATGGGTCCCTGTAGTGTCCTGAACATTATGGAAAGGTATGTGGTGTAGATGCACTTGACAGAGGAGGGTATTGGAGGCCTGAAATACTTTAGTGTGTGGTCCTTTGCCTTTTAGATCGTTCTGGCTGTCCTTAGCAAAGGCAGATGACCTCTCCTCTACTCAATGCAAAGAAAGTTCTTGATGCAGCTGAAGCAGCATTGTTCGTGCTTCTTTTTAAAGCCAATCTCACTCTGGCTGAAACTCATAGCCCCTCTACTTAGCAACTTCGTTTTGGGAATCTCATAGAGGTCTATGTCTTAAATGCTACTTATATGCTGCTGCTGCTGCTGCTGCTAAGTCACTTCAGTCATGTCCGACTCTGTGCGACCCCACGGATGGCAGCCCACCAGGCTCCTCCGTCCCTGGGATTCTCCAGTCAAGAATACTGGAGTGGGTTGCCATTTCCTTCTCCAATGCATGAAAGTGAAAAGTGAAAATGAAGTCTCTCAGTCGTCCCCGACTCTTAGCGACACCAAGGACTGCAGCCTACCAGGCTCCTCCGTCCATGGGATTTTCCAGGCAAGAGTACTGGAGTGGGGTGCCATTGCCTTCTCCGACTTATATGTTAGATAGTTTCAAACATTTCTATGACTAAAAGAATGGCATTTATGTAGCAAAGGACTAACACTGCATAGCACTTAATGGAAGTCCTAAAAATATTAATAGATTGACCACTAAATTTGTACATGATCTGACAATGACAAGTACATCATGACCACCACCTGGCTTCCTGTCAATTGGGTGAGGCATTCCTATTTTACAATATTAAAATGTGAAAGAAAAATGAGCATTGGAATTAACAAAATATGGCATATTCCTCTGCCTGCTCTACATTCTTATTTGCACAGCTAAGAGTCAATTCAAACTGTGAACCCAAAAGAATTTTTTATCTCACTAACTCCAAAGATCTACTTTCTCCCAGTTTTTTCCAAGATAATTTATTAGACACATCTTCCCAGTTGCTCAGGCAAAACAAAAAGAAAACTAAAACATGAATGAACTATTTTTGGTTTCCCATTTCTGCCAGACCACAAGTTGAACTGATCAATGGATTTGGTCTCTTCTTCCTTTATTACATCTAAATGTGCTGTTTTCCACTGTTTCGTGAATGCCCACTGTTGAACAGTATCATCTCTTATTTAAAGAGCTCCCAATGGCTCTCCCTGTTTCTACTTCTGAGTGATATATTTTAATTTTAAATAAGATCATATCTCTCCACATTTCAGAACCTTCAATGGTTTATCTCACATATATAATTAAAGCTTAAGTCCTTACCTAGGCCATCAAAATTCTACATCAAAATTCTAGACTTCCTGTTCCACTCCAGCTATTCCAATTTTCTTGTTCTTTCTCAAATATGACAGGCTAATTGCTTCTTCAGGCTCTAGGGCCTTTGTACTTACTGCAACAATTACTAAAATGCCAGCTAAGAAAGGCTCTGTTCATATTTACTCAAATGCTTCTAAAAATGTCTCCTCAAAGATCTTTGACCCCATGTGTAAAAAAATAATGCTTTCATTCATCCCTCAGTCAGTTTCCCACTTCTTTTCCTGCTTTATTTTCTGGAAAAACACCTATTTTCATTTGAGATTATATTGCATATTTCTTCTTTTATTTGTTTATTATCCTTCAAGGATATAAATGGTAAAAATGAAATAAAAAATTTAGTCTGTCTAGCTCATGCCCATATTCCTATTTTTATTAATGTATTTAAAAATTTTCTCAATTTTATTGAGCTAAAATTGATAGGAAAATGTGTATGTATATGTGTATACATATCTTAAAATTTGATGAATTAACATACATATACTTTGTGAAATAATTATCATAATTCAGGTTAATTAACACATTCTTCACCTCACTTAGTTATTTTTTTGTGTGTGTATATGTGGTGAGAATATTTAATATCTACTCTCTTAGCAAATATCAAGCCAAAACACAGTATTCTTGACTTTGGTCCCCACGCTATACATTAGATCCCCAGAGCTCATCCATCTTATAATTGAACAATTGTACCCTTTGACCAATTTCTCCCCATCTCCTCCATCCCCCAGCTCCTGGTAATTATCATTTTATTCTGTTTCTATGAATTTAACTTTTTAAATTAATTTTTTTTTTTACATTTCACATGTATATCACAGTATTCGTTGTTTTTTTTTTTTTTTTCTATCTAACTAATTTCAGTTAGCATAACATCTTCTAGGTTGATCCATGTTGTTAAAAATGTCAGCATTTCCTTCTTTCTCATGACTAAAAAATAGTCACTGAAAACATGCATATGTTTATGGGTCAGTTCAGTTCAGTCGCTCAGTTGTGCCCAACTCTTTGATACCCCATGAATCGCAGCATGCCAGGCCTCCCTGTCCATCACCAACTCGCAGAGTTTACTCAAACTCAAGTCCATTGAGTCAGTGATGTATGGATATACATATTTATATATCATATATTCTTTACCAGTTTGTTTGTTGACAAACGAGTAGTTTCCATGTCTTTGTGAATAATGCTGCAATAAATATGGGAGTTCTGATATTCCTTCAAAATGTTGATTTCATCTAATTTGAATTTATACCTAGAAGTGGGATTATTGGATCATATGGGATTCTATTTTATTTTCCCCCCTGTTTTCCATCATGGCCAAAGTAATTTATATTTCCATCAATGGGGCAAAACGCTTCCCTTTTCTCTATACCACTTACTATCTCTTGTGTTTCAGATAAAAGCCATTCTATTTGATTTGAACTTCCCTGATAGTTAATGTTGAGCACCTTTTCATACCCTGTATATACGTCTTCTTTGGAAAAACCTCTATTCAAATCTTTTAAATATTTTAAAATCATGTTTACTTGTTTTTGCTCTTGAGTTGTGTGAATTTCTTACATATTTTAATATTAATCTCTTAGCTAATATATGATTTGAATATATTTTTCATTCTTTAGCTTGTTATTCACTTTGTTGATCATTTCCTTCCTGTGCAGAAGCTTTTTGGTTTAATGTCATTCTACTTGCTGACTTTTTTTTCCTTTCTTTCTTGCTCTTTTAATACCATTTCCAAAACATCTGTGCCGAAACCAATGTCAATGAACCCCTTTTCTATGTGTTCCTTCAGGAATTTTATGGCTTTAGATCTTCCAGTCAAGTTTTTAGTCCACTTCAAGTTAATTTTTGTGGGTGATATAAAATTGGGGTCTAGTTTTATTTTTTGCATATGTGTATCCAGTTTTAACAACACCATTTATTGAAGAGACTATTTCTTCTGCATTTTTTGTCCTCAGCACTCTTGTCAAAGTTAGTTAACTATACAGGCTGGATTATATCTGAGCTCTCTATTCAGTTCCATATGTCCACATGTCTGTTTTTATGACCATACCATATTGGTTTTATTACTATAGCTTTGTAATGTAGTATAAAATCAGAGAATGAGTTGCCTTCAACTTTGTTGTTCTTTCTCAGGGTTGCTTTTGCTATTCAGTGCCTTTTATGGTTTCATATGAATATTAAAATAGCTTTTTTTTTTTTTTCCTATTGCTACTAGTGAAAGTTGCTCAGTTGTGTCCAACTCTTTGTGACCCCATGGACTATACAGTCCATAGAATTCACCAGGCCACAATACTGGAGTGGGTAGCCTTTCCCTTCTCCAGGGGATCTTCCCAACATAGGGATCAAACTCAGGTCTCCCGCATTATAGGTGGAGTCTTTACCAGCTGAGCCACAAGGGAAGCCCAGCTTTTTTTTTTTTTTTCCTACTTATGAGAAAAATATCAGTGGAATTTTGGTGGGGATTATGGTAAAGTTATGGATTGCTTTGTCAGTATTGATAATATTTTTAAAATATTAATTCTTCCAATCCATGAAAATGAAATATCTTTCCATTTATCTATGCTTTAAATTTCTTAAAGATTGGGCTTGGTTAAAGTATACAGGTCTTTTATCCCCTTGATTAAATTTATTCCTAGATATTTAACTTTTTGATTTTATTATAAATGGGATTACTTTTAAAATTTATGTTTCTGCTAATCATGGCATCTGATCCCATCACTTCATGGGAAATAAATGGGGAAACACTGGAAACTATGTCAGACTTAATTTTTTTGGGCTCCAAAATCACTGCAGATGGTAATTGCAGCCATGAAATTAAAAGACTCTTACTCCTTGGAAGGAAAGTTATGACCAACCTAGATGGTATATTCAAAAGCAGAGACATTACTTTCCCAACAAAGGTCTGTCTAGTCAAGGCTATAGTTTTTCCAGTAGTCATGTATGGATGTGAGAGTTGGACTGTGAAGAAAGCTGAGCGCCAAAGAATTGATGTTTTTGAACTGTGGTGTTGGAGAAGACTCTTGAGGGATACTTTGACTGCAAGGAGATCTAACCAGTCCATTCTAAAGATCAGTCCTGGGTGTTTTTTGGAAGGATGATGGTAAAGCTGAAACTGCAATACTTTGGCCACCTCATGTGAAGAGTTGACTCATTGGAAAAGACTCTGATTCTGGGAGGGATTGAGGGCAGGAGGAGAAGGGGATGACAGAGGATGAGATGGCTGGATGGAATCACCAACTCAATGGACGTGAGTTTGAGTGAACTCTGGGAGTTGGTAATGGACAGGGAGGCCTGGTGTGCTGCAATTCATGGGCTTGCAAAGAGTCGGACATGACTAAGAGACTGAACTGAACTGAACTGAATACATTGCCAGTATATGGAAATGCAACTTATTTTTATATACTGAATTTGTATCCTGAAACTTTGTGGAATTTGTTCATCAGTTCTAAGAGGTATCTTCTCTATATACCATGTAATCTGCAAATATAGACAATTTTACCACTTCCTTTCTGAGTTGGATTTTTTTCTTTTTTTCTTAATTGCTCTAGCTAGGAATTCCAGTACTATGTTGAATAGAAATAATAAGAATGGGCACCTTTGTCTTCTTTTTGAACTTAGAGAAAAAGCTTTCAGTTCCTCATCATTGAGCATAAAGTTTGTGGTGGGCTTGTCATTGTGGCCTTTACTATGTTGAGGTGTATTCCTTCTATATGTGATTCCTTGAAAATTTTAATCATGATGTTTAATTTCATCAAATGCTTTTCTTTTTACATCTATTGAGATAATCATATAATTTTACCCTCATTTTGCTAACATGGTGTATTGCATTGATTTACAGATTTGAATCATCATTGCATCTAATGGATAAATGCCACTTGATCATGATATATAATCCTTTTAGTGGAAGTGGGTTTTCTAGTATTTTGGTGAAGATTTTTGTATTTATATTCACCATAGATATTGATCTGTGATTTTTTTTTTTTTTTTTGGTAGTGTCCTGTCTGACTTTGGTTTCAGAGTGAATTTGGTCTTGTAAAGTGATTTTGGACTGGTTCCATTTTCAGTTTTTGGAAGTTTAGAAAGACTGATATTAATTCCTCTTTAAATGTTTAATACATTTCACCAGTAAAACTATCAGATCTGAGCCTTTTCTTTTCTAGAAAGTTTTTGATTACTGAATCAAACTCCTTACATGTTATTATTCTCTTCAGATTTTCTGTTTCTTCCTTGTTCAGTCTTGTTGTAAATTTATGGAAATATATCCATTTCTTATAGGTGATTCAATTTGTTGGCATATAATATTTTATAATAATCTCATGAATCTTTGCATTTCTCAGTAAGCATTGTAACATCTCATTCATTTCTAAATTTTTTTATTTGATTCTCTCTATGTTTTCAGAATTGATGCTTTTGAACTGTGCTGTTGGATCACTTCAGTAACTAGATGATCTAGGAACCACCTTGTCCTCCTCTGAGGGCCCCACCCACTTCTTGCTGCTCTTCCTCCTCCTCCATTACAGCCACTTCCAGACCTGAGGAGCATTGCCAGCAACTTCAGCAGCTCCCCACATGACTTTGCATTCTAACTCAGAATGGTGGTCCCTCCCCTCTGAGCCCTGCCTGCTGCCCTGAGCACGAACCCCTGTGGACTTGCAAGAAGCTTGGGTGCAGGCTTGGGTATATACTCCCACCACAAATTTTTACTTATCTTTATTTATTTTTTTTTTTATGAAATGGATATTGCAAACTCTTTTCTTCTACTGTATTACAAGTTGAAAGTATGATCAAATGAAATAGTGAGAAGACTTTGAATATTACTTAATGAAATATGAAGCACTTTGTTTGTTGTCGTTATCTTTTTTATATGAAGGGTAAAGGGAGATGAAGAGAACAGTCTTCCAACCCTTCAGGAATCTGTGTTTCTTTCGAGTAATCAAGAATAAACAGCCGGAACTTTCCAGAACGCTCGGTGAAAGGTGGAGGAGCGGCGGCTGCCCGAGCTGCGCACAGCAACGCGCTCCTTCCCGCTTCCCCACACCGGCATCGGCCCTCTCACTGGCTGTAGAAAATGGTGAAAGAAACCACTTACTATGATGTTTTGGGGGTGAAACCCAATGCCACCCCAGAAGAATTGAAAAAGGCTTACAGGAAACTGGCCTTGAAGTACCACCCTGATAAGAATCCAAATGAAGGCGAGAAGTTTAAACAGATTTCTCAAGCTTACGAAGTGCTCTCTGATGCAAAGAAAAGGGAGTTATATGACAAAGGAGGAGAACAGGCAATTAAAGAAGGTGGAGCAGGTGGTGGTTTTGGCTCCCCCATGGACATCTTTGATATGTTTTTCGGAGGAGGAGGCAGGATGCAGAGAGAGAGGAGGGGTAAAAACGTTGTCCATCAACTTACAGTAACTTTAGCAGATTTATATAATGGTGCAACAAGAAAACTAGCAATGCAAAAGAGTGTGATTTGTGACAAATGTGAAGGCCGAGGTGGTAAAAAAGGAGTGGTAGAATGCTGTCCCAATTGCCAAGGTACTGGAATGCAAATAAGAATTCATCAGATAGGACCTGGAATGGTTCAGCAAATTCAGTCTGTCTGCATGGAGTGCCAGGGCCATGGGGAGCGGATCAGTCCAAAAGATAGATGTAAAAGCTGCAATGGAAGGAAGATAGTTCGAGAAAAGAAAATTCTAGAAGTTCATATTGACAAAGGCATGAAAGATGGCCAGAAGATAACATTCCATGGTGAAGGAGACCAAGAACCAGGACTGGAGCCAGGAGATATCATCATTGTTTTAGATCAGAAGGACCATGCTGTTTTTACTCCACGAGGAGAAGACCTTTTCATGTGTATGGACATACAGCTGGTTGAGGCCTTGTGTGGCTTCCAGAAGCCAATATCTACTCTTGACAACCGAACCATAGTCATCACTTCTCATCCAGGTCAAATTGTCAAGCATGGAGATATCAAGTGTGTGCTAAATGAAGGCATGCCAATTTATCGTAGGCCATACGAAAAGGGTCGCCTAATCATTGAATTTAAGGTAAACTTTCCTGAGAATGGCTTTCTCTCTCCTGATAAACTCTCTTTGCTGGAAAAACTTCTGCCTGAGCGGAAGGAAGTAGAAGAGACTGATGAAATGGACCAGGTAGAATTAGTGGACTTTGATCCAAATCAGGAAAGACGGTGCCATTACAATGGAGAAGCATATGAGGATGATGAACATCATCCTCGGGGTGGTGTTCAATGTCAGACCTCTTAGTAGGGCCTGTGAATAACACTCACTGCTGGTGTTTTATTTGCAGTAGCGATTGAGTGAAGGACTATAATCATATGCTCACTACTTGCTTTTGTTTTAATATTCAACTATAGTAGTGTTTAAAAGCTAAATGAAGAATAAACTCAAATATAAAAGCTCTGACTTTGCCCTGTATGTATGATGACTTCAGTGTGCAAGATAAGTTTAGTACTTGTAAAAATTACTTTAAAAAATTTCCCCTAGCATTTGTTAGGCCATATTTTGTAATTGATTTCAGCTATGTATATGGAATAGCTTAGATTGAAATGCCAGGTGTATGTATTGACTTCAGTGTATGACCCTTAATTGTTAAGCTATGAAATTAAAACTGTTTAACTGGCAGTCAGACAAAGAAATTAATGTAGAGAGGTGTTGGTCTGTATGTAGTAAGTGGGATTCATTGTGATGCTTCTGCATTTATTCTATTGCCTCAACTGTTACTTGAAGATGGCATGCTGTATAATTTAATTTAGCCTGTGGTATCAGTGATAGAAATGATACCTTTGTATAGAAGGGGTTTATCATAATATGCTGCTTCTTGAGGGCTTACACTTGTAGAATTGCATTCCCTTCTTTTGCTGTGCCATCTTTTATTAATATATATAGCTATTTGTCCTGGTTACTTTTTTTGCCCCCTGCCCCCCCACATTTGGACCGCAGTAAGCCTTAGAGTAGTGACTTCTGGAGCAGGGAAACTTAGAGGTTAGAGTGATGAGACCTTTACATGGAGAAGTAATTTGCATGTATGAGATAGGAAGGTGTTTTTGTAGGTATGTTACAGGCTTACTTTAAACCATTTAACTTATGCTCCAGAGTAACTGTAATTTAATGTTGGTAGTATAGCAAATTATGATGGATAGCTTTAATTGTATGTTTAAAGTCATATGTTCACAAGCTTAAAGCTGGTATCAGAATTTAAGCAATTCTTGAAATGTATGAATGTCTCTTTAATATACTGATTACAAAGCAAAAAAAAAAGAATAAACAAAACTTTATCTTATTGTCACTTTTTACAGTGGAAAATCATGAATGATATATTTCAAGTAACATACAAATCATTTTCCACTCAAGCCAGAAAAATAACCAGCTAAACTGGATAGTTTGAGGGTAAGGCCAGATCCCATTCTTTTGTTACACCATAGCTTGACCCTTAAAAATAAAGGAGGTTATCACCTTATATTGGTCAGAATGACCATCATCAAAAATCTATAAACAAAGGATGTTAGAGAGGATGTGGAGAAAAGGGAACTCTGCTTTACTGTTGGTAAGAATGTAAATTGATACAGCCACTATAGAGAACAGTATGGATATTTCTTTAAAAACTAGGAATCAATTCATTTCAGTCACTCAGTCATGTCCAACTCTTTGCGACCCCATGGACTGCAGCATGCCAGGCCTCCCTGTCCATTACCAACTCCCGGAGTATACACAAACTCATGTCCATCGAGTTGATGATGCCATCCAACCATCTCATCCTCTGTCATCCCCTTCTTCTTTTGCCTTCAATCTTTCCCAGCATCAGGGTCTTTTCCAATGAGTCAGTGGCCAAAGTATTGGAATTTCAGCTTCTTCATCAGTCCTTCCAATGAATATTCAGGATTGATTTCCTTTAGGATGGACTGCTTAGATCTTGCAGTCCAAGGGACTCTCAGCAGTGTTCTCCAACACCACAATTCAAAAGGATCAATTCTTTGACACTCGGCTTTCTTTATGGTCCAACTCTCACATCCATACATGACTACTGAAAAAACCATAGCTTTGACTTAGATGGACCTTTGTTGGCAAAGTAATGTCTCTGCTTTTTAATATGCTGTCTAGGTTGGTTATAACTTTCCTTCCAAGGAGCAGGTGTCTTTTAATTCATGGCTACAGTCACCATCTTCAGTGATTTTTGGCATCCCAAAAAATAAAGTCTGACACTGTTTCCATTGTTTCCCCATCTATATGCCATGAAGTGATGGGACCAGATGCCATGATCTTCATTTTCTGAATGTTGATTTTTAAGCCAACTTTTTCACTCTCCTCTTTCACTTTCATCAAGAAGCTCTTTAGTTCTTCTTCGCTTTCTGCCATAAGGGTCGTGCCATCTGCATATCTGAAATTATTAATATTTCTCCTGGCAATCTTGATTCCAGCTTGTGCTTCATCCAGCCCAGAACAAAGCTAGGAATAAAACTACCATATGATCCAGCAATCCCATACTGGGCATATGCCCTGAGAAAACCACAATTCTAAAGGCATATGTACCTCAGTGTTCATTGCAGCATTATTTACAGTAGCCAGGACATGGAGGCAACCTGGATGTCAATCAACAGATAAATGGATGGGGAGGTTGTGGTACATATATGCGATGGGATGTTACTCAGCTATAGAAAGGAACAAATTTGAGTCCTAGTGATGTGAATGAAGCAAAAGCCTATTATACAAAAAGAAATTTGTCAGTTTAGGGAAACAGTTGAGACACAGACCTACAGAATAGACTTGTGGATACAGTGGAGTAAGGAGAGGGTGAGACAAATTTAGAGAGTAGCATTGAGACATATACATTTACATTACATATGTATAACAGATAGCTAGTGGGAATTTGCTTATGAAGCAGGGAACTCAAACTGGTGCTCTCTGACAACCTAATGGGGTGGGATAAGTTGGAAGTTCAAGAGGGAGGGGACGTATACCTATGTCTGACTCATGTTTATTTATGGTAGAACCAACACATTATAAAGCAATTGTCCTCCAATTAAAAATAAATAAATTAAACAAAAATAAAGGAGACTAATGTAGGATAAAGGCAAGTGGATAAAGAAATGTGTGACTATCAAGGCTCTTTTATTTAAAATGTGTCAATTCTCCAGCCCTCAAATTTTTCACTATTAACATCTCAGGTTAGGTTTCATTATTAAAAATGGGTCCCTTTCGGAATTTGATATATTTTCTAGATTTATTATTGCAAACTAAATTAAAATCCACTTAAAAAAAAAACAGCAAAGAGTTCCATATTTACCTGGTGATTTCCACGGAATGAGCTTTATTGCTTGAGATGAGAAAAAGGAATTAGACTTTCTGTTCATGTTTTTAAGGTTTATTTTGTATATTTGCCCATATTTTATGACTTTTAAATAATTTAAACTAATGTAAAATGTATGAATATGCTATTAAACTAGTTATTTAATAGCATATACTTATATTTTATAACTAGAAACTCTGTAAGTACTTATATAGATGGTACATAGTAAAAACATTTTGATCAGTCAAAAAATAAAATCTGAATGTCTTTTTGTTGGGTAGAATAAAATTCTCAACAGATTCTTTCCTCCTCCTGCCACACAATCAACCATAATGTTTTATTCTATTTCACACTTAAATCATACAAAACAGTTTTGAGCTTCCTGACTATTTGATGTGGTCTTATATCACTCTGCATTTACATCCTTCAGTAACCCATCTAGAATTTTATATTTTTCCTCACCTGACAAATCTTTATATCAAAACTTTATATCAGATCTCAGATTCTATGGGAAATGTTTCCTGAATTTTTAAGCATTTTGGGAGACATCATGTACACACCATAAAATCCATACATTTAATATGTGGAAATCAATGGTTTTAGTACATTCACAGAGTTACACCTTCATCACTATTATGTAACTCAAGAATATTTCATCATCTTCAAAAAGAAACCCTGCATCTATTAGTAGTCACTACCACTATTTTTGATTTGAAAATTTATACAGCTGGAGTAATTAAAATAATGTATTCCTAGAATAAGATTAGTGTATATATTTGAAGAAAATAAAATTAAAATTTAGAAATAAATCTTTGCATATATTGTCAATTTATTTTCAACAAGGATGTCAAGACAATTAAATGGGGACAGAATAGTCTTTTCAACAAGTGATGCTAGTCTTAACAGGATGTTCACATACAAAAGAATGAAGTTTGATCCCAACCATCTATCTTACACAAAAATTAATATTATACATCTAAATGCAAAATCTAAAACTGCAAAATTGTTAGAAGAAACCATATGTGTTAATAGTCATAAACTTGAGTTGGGCAGTACTTTCTTGGATATGACACCAGTAGCACAAGCAACAAAGGAAAAACAGGAAATTTGGATTATTTGAAGTTGGCATCACCAATACCTTTGACCAGAGGAGCTTCATAAAGTTCTGTCAGCTAGGGCTTTAATGAGGATTAGTGGATGTTCATTTAAGACTTCCATGGGTGAATTTTGAGTTGAAGAGATAAGAATATAAGAAAGATAGAAGCCAGAAAGCCTAAAGATTTTTAGCTTCTCAATTTTCCTGGAGTCCAATTAAGATTTCTATAGCAAATTTTATATGTTATCAGACTTATTCCCTTTGTCATATGAGATGACCAGAAATTAGAGTCTCCAATTTTTGCTGCCAAATAACAGTGAGGTTTTCCTTCAGTCCTCATCATCAATTTTATCTCAGTCATCTTCTTTTTTCATCTTCCATCATCTTGTTCTCTCTTCTTTTTTTTTCCCACCAGACTTCATTTTTCAGGAAAGATGCTTGGTAGTCACTTACATGAAGTAAACTTAAGCCACAGTGCTCATTCTCCAAGGGTTCTGGAGTTTGTAGTTGCCTCTTAAAAATAGTCTTGGATATATTAAAGAAATGGTGGGAAAATTAGGTGGTCCATGCATCTGAAATTAATTCATGATGACCATGACTTATCTATTTAATCATAATCATGGCCCACCCATTTCTCACAAGTGTAAGAATCAAACGTTATACATATTAGAGCTATCCTGCATATAACTGACAAAATTAAATCAACAAAAACATTAAGAAGAGAAAGGCAGAAGTACTTCAGTTATTTGTGACCTTATGCTTGACTTCTTGTAGGCACACAGATGGGGAACTTCTAAATCTATGGTACATGAAGTACAATTTATTCTTAAGCTTTTGCCAAATAACGCTTGAAAATTTCTATTTGTTCTGTTTGGAGCATATACGTGTATTTTCAGAGTGAATCTTGGGTGAATTTTTTCAACTCTCTGAATCTCAATCTAATAGCAGGCTTAGATGGGCATGAGCAATAACCAATGACAAAAACAAACAAACAAAACACTTTTAAACTAGTTTTCTTGATTATCTGTTAGCTTTATTACAGTAATTTTTCTCAAAAATATGACACTGAACTTGGCTAAAGCAGTTCAACCTTCTTAGATGGAAAAGATTGTGGTCTTAGTTCTTGGAATTGTGAACAGAGAATATTCCTTAACAGAAAAATCCCCTTCACGTCTGTACCCCACAGTCTGCACTTGGCAGTGAGTTTGTTCAGTGATTGTTGGCTCCCAAACACTGTGTGCTGACAGAATGACATATGGATTGTCTATGTCAGGGAACCGCATCAGTAACAAACATCCAATCTGCCCATATTTACCATTATTCTGACACAAATATTTCTTCCCTTTCACTTCACTCTTTTCTTTGCACAGGCTCCTGTTGTTTGTTTCAGATAATTCTTGTATCAAAAAAGGGCTAAATACTTTGAAAAAAGAAAACAAAACAAAATATCAAGAGGCTTATTGAAAATGAAAGCTGGTTTCCTAAAGTTAACCCTTATAAGCAGCATAAATATTCATATTGACATGGGGGCTATTGAGCCAATGGTAAACCTATTAGTCTTGATAATCGTTTTGGAGATCATAATAGTGACCATTTATTAAGCAAATATTGTGGGTTTAGTTTGGTACCAGGAGATTTATATGCAATATGAATCATCCTTCTTCTCAGTATCATTTATCATGGGCTCCTAGAAATGTGGTCTTGACCTAGATGCATCTCACCTACTCTATTTGTATAAGAATAGCTTTTAGTATACTCTGCAACCATCACTTGTATTTTCTGTGTCATTTATATATATGTGTATATATATATATCAGATCAGATCAGATCAGTCGCTCAGTCGTGTCCGACTCTTTGGGACCCCATGAATCGCAGTACCCCAGGCCTCCCTGTTCATCACCAACTCCCGGAGTTCACTGAGACTCATGTCCATCGAGTCAGTGATGCCATCCAGCCATCTCATCCTCTGTCATCCCCTTCTCCTCCTGCCCCCAATCCCTCCCAGCATCAGAGTCTTTTCCAATGAGTCAACTCTTCGCATGAGGTGGCCAAAGGACTGGAGTTTCAGCTTTAGCATCATTCCTTCCAAAGAAGTCCCAGGGCTGATCTCCTTCAGAATGGACTGGTTGGATCTCCTTGCAGTCCAAGGGACTCAAAAGAGTCTTCTCCAACACCACAGTTCAAAAGCATCAATTCTTTGGCGCTCAGCCTTCTTCACAGTCCAACTCTCACATCCATACATGACCACAGGAAAAGCCATAGCCTTGACTAGACGGACCTTTGTTGGCAAAGTAATGTCTCTGCTTTTGAATATGCTATCTAGGTTGGTCATAACTTTCCTTCCAAGGAGTAAGTGTCTTTTAATTTCACGGCTGCAGTCACCATCTGCAGTGATTTTGGAGCCCAGAAAAATAAAGTCTGACACTGTTACCACTGTTTCCCCATCTATTTCCCATGAAGTGGTGGGACCAGATGCCATGATCTTAGTTTTCTGAATGTTGAGATTTTAGCCAACTTTTTCACTCTCCACTTTCACTTTCATCAAGAGGCTTTTTAGTTTCTCTTCACTTTCTGCCATAAGGGTGGTGTCATCTGCATATCTGAGGTTATTGATATTTCTCCTGGCAATCTTGATTCCAGCTTGTGTTTCTTCCAGCCCAGCGTTTCTCATGATGTACTCTACATATAAGCTAAATAAACAAGGTGACAATATATAGCCTTGACGTACTCCTTTTCCTATTTGGAACCAGTCTGTTGTTCCATGTCCAGTTCTAACTGTTGCTTCCTGAGCTGCATACAAATTTCTCAAGAGGCAGATCAGGTGGTCTGGTATTCCCATCTCTTGAAGAATTTTCCAAGTTTACTGTGGGATATATATATATATATATATTTATATTTATATATAAATATATATATATATATTTATCTATGGTATTTGGTCTGGTGCTCCACACCTAATACTAAGATAAAAGAGTAATACATATAGTACTAGACACTACTTCTTAAATAGCATATAAGCATATGGCACTATGCTAAATGTTTTCTACCTATGGATGATGATAATACTGGCCACTATATGACACACACCTTCTATTTGCTAGACATAGTGTTAGCATTATTCAAACTGGTATAATAAATATGTAAAAGTTTGGCAGGCAGGGAAACGAGTTTCAGAGATATTAAATACATCATCTAAGGTCACACTTCAGGGGCTTTGGATTGAATCTGGGTTAGGCTAAATCAGCAGTGTGATTGAACTTCTGCTGTCTGTTACATGGCTGGTGTGTTGGTGTGAGTCCATGTGTGTGAGTGTTCAGGAGACAGTGAGGTCACTCATTTTGTGCTGCCTTGCATACACACCTGAAGTAAAGGCTCTTGACAGAAGACTCATAACACAGCTGACCTTTTTCAAGATAGTCTTTTAAGAACTAAAATTATGCCTTATTTAGAGCAATAAAAGCCCTTAAAAACTAAATTGGATTTGTTCAAACCATGATGAAAGTGAGATTTTATTTACTCTTTTACAAGTATATTTTAAAAATTCTACTTATTCAAGAAAAGGATTATTTTTCTTAATTTATGGGAAATTAGTGGCTGAATTCATCAGCAAAGAATACAGTAATCATATATTTGCAGGTTGAAAATAATCACACATTGAAACAAACTAAAAACCAGAGTTTCTCTAAAGCAAGGCAAGTAAACAGAGAGCATTATCTATAGTCAAAATTAAAATAAAACAAAAAGCCATGTATAGTTGTGGCTCCTTCAGTCACTGGTACTTTAATCATCACCCTCCTGCTTTATGTGCTTAGATATAACCAACTTCATAATGAATAGTTAATATACCTGTGATTATTATGGTGTGGCATTTAGGTCAGATGTACATATTATGGCATTCCCAGTATTTCTATGTCATGAAAGATAAAGGTGTCTTAACAAAATAATATAAGAATTTGAATACATTGATTTGGTCAAGGACAACACAGGGTATAGTTTAAAGGGATATTTGTTTTGTACAATCTGTCTGTACAGTCTCTCTCTCTGGACCTTTGGAGAATTCTACTTTCTGTACTCAGGTACCACTGTCCGTTGGTGATGCAAGTCTAGCATCCCTGCTCTTTCCATGAGATAATCAGAATCTTCATCTTACATTAACTTCTGCCTCCTGAGTCATTCCATGGGTTTCTGGTTGATTACCTTATGCTCTGCCATGAGTTTCATGCCCTGGCTCTTATTATTCTTCTGGTAATTTTTTTTTTTTTTTAATGCCAAAAATGAGTGTTTCCTGCCCTTTGGGTCAGCTGTCTTCTGTTGGCTCTGATATGTTCCTTCCATGTCAATTAGGCACAAGTCTAATCCATTCTAAAATATGACATAAATATCCCAAGTTTATAGGGGGACTTCCCAATGAGGACCAAATTGTTCCCCTTCCCCATTGCCATCCATATCACTTGCATTGTAGTTTTTCCATTTCCCAGTCATGCAGAAGCATCCTTCCTGAGCTGATCTTCTCCAAGTGGCCACTGATTCATACCTTCATCTTAGCTTTATCTACTTTCTTTCCCTTTCCCCTACACTTCCTGATCATTCAGCTCTCACAGAGAAAAGAGATTTGAGAAACTACTCAGAAGGGATCAAAACACAATAGCATGAGGTAGAGGGAATGCTTGCAGGCAACAAGTTACTTTCATTTCCTCTCAAATCACAATTATTTAAGTATCTATTTACTTTTAGGCCAGGGTTTGAATTAAGAGCAATGGGAATTATTAAAGAGATATCTTTAGACTTACAACTTTTCATGAATCATATCTTAGGTATCAAGGAGGGAAAGAAAGTTACTGTACATAGATGTAGAGCTTTATACTCATAAATTGTGCATACCAATTTAGTATGTTATTTTACATAATTCTCATTTTAAACCTTTAAACTTGATGTTATAATTAACACAATTTTATAAAGAAGAAAATTAAGTATTAGAGAAATTTTGCAGTTCTGTCATAGGTGGATGAGCATATATTCATGACCAAATCTATTTGTCTTCAAAAATGACAATTATATCTCATTAAATGTGCAAAACGTGAATCCTGAACTTCCAGATGTTCAAGCTGGTTTTAGAAAAGGCAGAGGAAACAGAGATCAAATTACCAACATCCGCTGGATCAT
Source organism: Bos indicus x Bos taurus (assembly GCF_003369695.1). Lineage (NCBI taxonomy): Eukaryota > Metazoa > Chordata > Mammalia > Artiodactyla > Bovidae > Bos > Bos indicus x Bos taurus. Next base: position 76,983,500 of record NC_040077.1, read on the forward strand.
TGAAAAAGCAAGAGAGTTCTAAAAAACCATCTATTTCTGCTTTATTGACTATGCCAAAGCCTTTGACTGTGTGGATCACAAGAAACTGTGGAAAATTCTGAAAGAGATGGGAATATCAGACCACCTGACCGGCCTCTTGAGAAACCTATATGCAGGTCAGGAAGCAACAGTTAGAACTGAACATAGAACAACAGACTGATTCCAAATAGGAAATACGTCAAGGCTGTATATTGTCACCCTGCTTATTTAACTTATATGCAGAGTACATCATGAGAAATGCTGGGCTGGAAGAAGCACAAGCTGGAATCAAGATTGCCAGGAGAAATATCAATGACCTCAGATATGCAGATGACACCACCCTTATGACAGAAAGTGAAGAGGAACTAAAAAGCCTCTTGATGAAAGTGAAAGAGGACAGTTAAAAAGTTGGCTTAAAGCTCAACATTCAGAAAACGAAGATCATGGCATCTGGTCCCATCACTTCATGGCAAATAGATGGGGAAACAGTAGAAACAGTGGCAGACTTTATTTTTTGGGGCTCCAAAATCACTGCAGATGGTGACTGCAGCCATGAAATTAAAAGATGCTTAAAAGATTAAAATTAAAAGATCCTTGGAAGGAAAGTTATGACCAACCTAGATAGCATATTCAAAAGCAGAGACATTACTTTGCCAACAAAGGTCCATCTAGTCAAGGCTATGGTTCTTCCAGTAGTCATGCATGGATGTGAGAGTTGGACTGTGAAGAAGGCTGAGTGCTGAAGAACTGATGCTTTTGAACTGTGGTGTTGGAGAAGACTCTTAAAAGTCCCTTGGACTTCAGGGAGATTCAACCAGTCCATTCTAAAGGAGATCAGCCCTGGGTGTTCTTTGGAAGGAATGATGCTAAAGCTGAAACTCCAGTACTTTGGCCACCTCATGCGAAGAGTTGACTCATTGGAAAATCTCTGTTGCTTGGAGGGATTGGGGCAGGAGCAGAGGTGGACAACAGAGGATGAGATGGCTGGATGGCATCACTGACTCGATGGACGTGAGTTTGAGTGAACTCCGGGAGTTGGTGATGGACACGGAGGCTTGTCATCCTGCAGTTCTTGGGGTCCCAAACAGTCGGACATGACTGAGCAAATGGACTGAATTGAACTGAACATATTTCTTGGGAATAGGATTTTAGGAAAACTGTGTAGATTAGCAAAGTATGGTTTTTCCTTCGCATGTATATTCTCCTATCCCCTTTCCTTCTCTGTATAAAATTCCCATTCATTTTATCAGATTCCTTACTCACTTGTCAGTAATTTAATAATAAATAGCTGTGCTGTCAAATAACTGATTTGAAATCATTGTACGAACTTCCCTGGTGGCTCAGATGGTAAAAAATCTGTCTTCAGTGCAGGAGACCTGAGTTCAATCCCTGAATCAGGAAGATCCCCTGAAGAAGGGAATGGCTACCACTCCAATAATCTTGCCTGAAAATTTCTATGGACAGAGGAGACTGGCAAGCTATAATCCAAGGGGTCACAAAGAGTTAGACATGACTGAGTGACTAACACTTTAACACGACCTACATGAAGGAGTAGTGGGATGAGAAATTACATTTTCATTCAAAGATTCTTGAAGTACCAATGATCTATCAATGAGAAAAAGAGTTTTGAGAGAAGACGGGATCAGAAGTTATTCAGTGCAGGTGAGAACCAACCATTATGAACCAACAGATGTTCTATTAATAGTAGAACTGGTGTAGCCTTTGGCAGTAGAATAAATTCCATATCCACACCAAGTAGAAATGGGGCCACATGACTGCATCACCATTTAGAGCAGTGGCATATTTCATCCTGTCTACAACTCTTCTAAATGACCAAGATCAACTAGGGATGAAGATATAGAGGACAAAACAGTGGTGAATATACCATCAAGAGCTTATCAAGAGAAGAGATAGGGTTGGGGGAAGTGATATTTAGCCTGTGATGAAGACTTAGGCTACCATGATTCCTGCCTTCACATACTTAGTATGAGGAAGGAATTGTTAGGCTGTTTCTATTTTGTAGCCACAGAAAGAATAACTAAGATCTATAAGTGAAAATTATGAGGAGCTAGATTTGCACTTAATGAAAGAAAGGACTTTCAAATCATTACAGTTTTCCTGAAATGGAATGAAATGTCTGGTGGGATAGTGAATTTGCCATCACTACAAATGTGCAATAAGAGGCTACAGGATCACTTATTTGGAATTTATGCATATAGTTAGAGGGTTAATATAGATGACCTCATCTATCTTTCCATTCCAAGAGCCTATGATTTGATATTTGGCTGTATCTGTTCCAAGAATGTTTTAATGTAATTACTACAGCCTGAGCCAACACAATTTGGTGGATCTATGACCAACTTGGCTGCCTCTTGATTTTTATTTTAAGTGTTTTATTATTTGTTTTATGCCTTTTTGAAGTCCACTATAGCAGGAGTCAATAAATTGGTTCTTTTATGTTGACTGGTGTTTCTAGTCCCAGCTTAGGTCTGTATTCCACAGATAAAGAGGATGCAATCAGCTATAATGTGTACAGAGGTGAGGGCCAAATGCCTTTCTGAAAAATCTCTTACTTTTTCTGCACAAAGACTAACTTTTTTTTTGTTTATTTGGTCCTTTCTGATTCACAATGTGTAAAATTAGGAAATTGTTGTAAAATCTTTTAGAGTGGAAAGATCATTAGGATCACGTAGAAGGTAACTCCAAAATGGGGCTATAGCTTTGCAAGGTTTTAAATTCATAAAAGTGAACATGTCAACCTGTGCAATAAATCTCATTGTATTTGGTCAAAAATAGAAAACAAAGTGGGAGGGAATCTCTCCAGAGCAAGAGCAGATATAGTGAATTTCTGTTGTCAATTTATGTGCCCCGAATGTCCACAAGAGGCACAGCACTACTACTGACACTTTCCATACTGATAGGATCCTGAAAAGAAAAGTCATAAAGAAGTTGAGTATTTGCTACATCACTGTCCTTTTAACATTGTTTTACATCATTTTTCAGAAGAATATACAATAACAATCTATGTATTTGTATGTAAGTAAGCCTTCACAGAGGAACCAGAGACCAAATTGCCAACATCTGCTGCATCATCAAAAAAGCAAGAGAGTTCCAGAAAAACATCGATTTCTGCTTTATTGACTATGCCAAAGCCTTTGATTGCGTGGATCACAAGAAACTGGAAAATTCTGAAAGAGATGGAAATACCAGATCACCTGACCTGCCTCTTGAGAAATTTGTATGCAGGTCAGGAAGCAACAGTTAGAACTGAACATGGAACAACAGACTGGTTCCAAATATGAAAAGGAGTATGTCAAGGCTGATTATTGTTGCCCTTCTTATTTAATTTATATGCAGAGTACATCATGAGAAAGGCTGGGCTGGAAGAAGCACAAGCTGGAATCCAGATTGCAGGGAGAAATATCAATAACCTCAGACATGCAGATGACACCACCCTTATGGCAGAAAGTGAAGAGGAACTAAAAAGCCTCTTGATGAAGGTGAAAGAGGAGAGTGAAAAAGTTGGCTTAAAGCTCAACATTCAGAAAATGAAGATCATAGCATCCGGTCCCATCACTTCATGGGAAATCAATGGGGAAACAGTGTCAGACTTTATTTTTCTGGGCTCCAAAATCACTGCAGATGGTGATTGCAGCCACGAAATTAAAAGATGCTTACTCCTTGAAAGAAAAGTTATGACCAACATAGATAACATATTGAAAAGCAGAGACATTACTTTGCCAACAAAGGTCCTTTTAGTCAAGGCTATGGTTTTTCCAGTGGTCATGTATGGATGTGAGAGTTGGACTGTGAAGAAGGCTGAGTGCCAAAGAATTGATGCTTTTGAACTGTGGTGTTGGAGAAGACTCTTGAGAGTCCCTTGGACTGCAAGGAGATCCAACCAGTCCATTCTGAAGGAGATCAGCCCTGGGATTTCTTTGGAAGGAATGATGCTAAAGCTGAAACTCCAGTACTTTGGCCACCTCATGTGAAGAGTTGACTCATTGGGAAAGACTCTGATGCTGGGAGGGATTGAGGGCAGGAGGAGAAGGGGACGACAGAGGATGAGATGGCTGGATGGCATCACCTACTCGATGGACGTGAGTCTGAGTGAACTCCGGGAGTTGGTGATGGACAGGGAGGCCTGGCCTGCTGCGATTCATGGGGTCCCAAATAGTCGGACATGACTGAGCGACTGAACTGAACTGAACTGAAGCCTTCACAATGGGAGAAGGCAATGGCACCCCACTCCAGTACTGTTGCCTGGAAAATCCCATGGATGGAGGAACCTGCTAGGCTGCAGTCTATGGGGTCGCTAAGAGTAGGACACAACTGAGTGACTTCACTTTCACTTTCCACTTTCATGCATTGGAGAAGGAAATGGCAACCCATTCCAGTGTTCTTGCCTGGAGAATCCCATGGATTGAGAAGCCTGGTAGGCTGCAGTCCATGGGGTCGCACAGATTCGGACACAACTGAAGCAACTTAGCAGCAGTAGCAGCAGCAAGCCTTCCCAATAAGCATTAATACATAAAGAACATGACAATTGTGATGAATTAGTAAAAATGAAAGTCACTCAATTGTGTCCAACTTTTTGTGACCACATGAACTACACAGTCCATGGAATTCTCCAAGCCAGAATACTGGAGTAGGTAGTCATTCCCTTACTCCAGGGGATCTTACCAACCCAGGGATTGAACCCAGGTCTCCCACATTGCTGGCAGATTCTTTATCAGCTGGCTACCAGGGAAGCCCATGATGAATTAAAGCAAGCAAAGGCTAAGTACATATAACACTAAGAGATACCTATTGTCTTGAACATATTAAAATTACATATATGATTTGTTCTTGCCCTTTCAAGTCTTAATCATTTTAACTTGATATATTCTTATGTTTTTAATTTTTTTCTGAATTTGAATACCTCGCTTGCTTTTATGTATATTTTGCTATTTTCTAATGTCAATAGTGATTTGTTATCTCTTGGATGCATTATAGATTTTCAAATTGCTTTGGGCCTCATCATTGTATTGCATGGATATGCAACTCTCTCTGTTCCTCTTTTCCCTGCTCATTTATCTGTTGTTTATCCTCTGCTCCATATCATTAATAACAAAAACAGATTAGATGCAACCAACTCTCATCCCCATGGCACTTCATAGGAAAGCCTCTTAGCTGAATAAACTTCTATTTGTCAACTGACATTACATCTAGCCTGTTGGTCATTCTTCAATCCATTAGACAGTGCTTCAGATATGTCAGGGTGAATCTATGATTTTCAATCATCTAACAGAATTCAGACATTTTGGACCTTTTTGTTAATCGTTAATGTTAATTGTAAGATATCAGGGATGAGGCAGTATGCTCTATAGCAATTTGTGTTTTTGTCATCATAAAGGCATTATGTTTTTGGACCATATACATTTGCTTTTGTAGTTTTATGTTAATAGGCTTAACTGTTGATATTAAATATTATAGATGGTGAGGGTGTGGATCAGATGTTACTTCTATGACTTGAAATTATATATACCCCAATAAAATTCCCATACCAGCTTTTCATTACTTTTCAAATTCGAGTCATTCTAGCAAAGAGTCGGACACAACTGAGCGACTGAAAAACAAGCTGCAGGTAACAGTGTCTTGAAGGAAAGCATCAGTCACAGACTTTCAAGGTACTCAATCATCTGCCCCTTGTTCAATTCCTGAGGGAAGTTTTATCTACCATTTATCAATATTTGGTCACAGATTCCTAACTGTTTACAAACTGTCCAATATTTACAGGAAGGAAAAGTTCTCTCGCAAAATGCAGTCTCTTTTGAGATATCAACCTGCAAAATCATTGCTTGCTTTCCTTTAATAAATCAAATTGCTAGTCTTCCAGGATAGATTTTTCTCTTTCCAGTATCTTTTAAAATATCCTTCTGCAATTCACTCATTCGATTGGAAAATTATCTTCAATATTATGTAATATTGAGTAATTATACCCTAAGGGCTTCCCTAGTGGCTCAGCAATAAAGGATTTGCCTGCAATGCAGGAGATGCAGATTTGATCTCTGAGTCAAGAAGATCCCTTGGAGAAAGAAGTGGCAACCCACTCCAGGATTCTTGTCTGGGAATTAGCAACTAAACAGCACCAACAAATACACTAAATGTGGCCAATTAGAAAGGTCAAAGCTGAAAAAGTGTCATGTGTATCATGAAAAAACTATAATGAACTACAGTACACACAGGCACATATTTAAACTAGCAATTTTGTTTTATAGTGCATTCAGGAGACTACTTGGGAAAATATATTTTATATGTTAATGAAAAATGAAACCAAATAAGTTACTTTTTTGGATAACCTTAATAGTAAAGCTGAGATAAGTAGAGGCTGACAGTAGAGCTGAGATTATTGAACTAATTCAATTCAGCCCTTTTTCTGATGAGAGAGAACTGGAGGGGAAAAGAAGAGTTTAACATAATAAGAGACCTTAGAAGAATTTGAGTGTGAATGATGCATGACAGCCAGAAGTGGCAATGAGTAGCCAGAAGAATGCTACTTACAGTATCTATTTATTTTCTTTCTTTGGGTGGGGTGGTGATCCCACTGAGATGTCAGTAAAACACCCTTAAATGCTAATTCTCATTCTATCAGAATTTCATCAGCTATCTAGAGTCCAAAAGACTAGATGAAAAAGGAGAGAAGGGTACAATGGGTTTCATTACCAAAATTTACTAAAATTGGCTAAAGGAAGACAGTAGTTCAAATATAATTTTAAAATTGGGCCTAGTGAGTCAAATAATGTTAGTATCAGCAGTAGCACTGGAGAGACTCAAATAAAGTGTTATTCTTTATTCTGACCATAAATACAATGTCATATACATAGAAAGTATTATGCAGAGACATGTAAGGATAGGAAAACAATTATAATGCAGAATAATAATAGTCGATTTTGTTTGTTTTACAGGCATGGTTTTAAGATCTTTATTTTCATTAATTAATTTAATCTCTCCATTAGCCCTAAGAGATACATGATACCATGACCATTTCAGTTCAGTTCAGTTCAGTCGCTCAGTCATGTCCGACTCTTTGCAACCCCATGAATTGCAGCATGCCAGGCCTCCCTGTCCATCACCAACTCCTGGAGTTCACTCAAACTCATGTCCATCGAGTAGGTGATGCCATCCAGCCATCTCATCCTCTGTCGTCCCCATCTCCTCCTGCCCCCAATCCCTCCCAGCATCAGAGTCTTTTCCAATGAGTCAACTCTTCGCATGAGGTGGCCAAAGTATTGGAGTTTCAGTTTTAGCATCATTCCTTCCAAAGAACACCCAGGGCTAGAGTCTTCTCCAACACCACAGCTCAAAAGCATCAATTCTTCGGCGCTCAGCCTTCTTCACTGTCTAACTCTCACATCCATACATGACCACAGGAAAAACCATAGCCTTGACTAGATGAAACTTTGTTGGCAAAGTAATGTCTCTGCTTTTGAATATTCTATCTAGGTTGGTCATAACTTTCCTTTCAAAGAGTAAGCATCTTTTAATCTCATGGATGCAATCACCACCTGCAGTGATTTTGGAGCCCCCCAAAATAAAGTCTTCCACTGTTTCCACTGTTTCCCCACCTATTTGCCATGAAGTGATGGGACCAGATGCCACGATCTTCTTTTTCTGAATGTTGAGCTTTAAGCCAACTTTTTCACTCTCCTCTTTCACTTAATAGACGTCAAAACTTAAATACTTGGGGTAAAAATCATGCCTGGTGGTGAAATAGGTTGTTAGTGCAAATTTGAGATTCAAACCCAGAAAGTCAAACTTGTGAGCTTGCTCATTTTATCACTGGATTACAGATACAAGCTAGGATTTTTGTCAGGGAAATATATTTAGAAAGAGATTAAGAAGCAGAGATCAGACGAGCAAGTGAGGTGCCTATAGCCCAATTTAAGGAGGCATTTGCAGAATCTTAAGCTTTTCTGTTCAACCTCAAACTCCCAATCTATCCTTCCTCCCCCAGTCCTCCCCCCAGTAACTATAAGTTCATTCTCTAAGTGTGTATCTATTTCTGTTTTGAAAATAAGTTTATCTGTGTGACTTTTTTTAGAAGCCACAATAAGTGACATCAAAGATATTTGTCTTTCTCTATATGACTTACATCACTTAGTATAATCATCTCTAGGTCCATCCATGTTGCTATAAATGGCATTATTTCATTCTTTTTTATGACCAAGTAACATTCCATTGTATATATGTGCAACGTCTTTAGCCATTTATCTGTTGATGGACATTTAGGTTCCTTCCATGTCCTGGTAGCCAGGGATCTGCCTAAAAGACTTCTGCCTTAGAAGAAATACTTAACTTCTTGATAAGGAGTGGCAAGGTCTTCACAGAGTATTGGGGGGGGGGACTAGCAATATTGCTATGGCTATTTTTAGAATAATCTATCACAACATACAGAATGAAAGAAGCTTGAAAGAATGGTCAGAGGGGGGTGATTTGGCATTGGATTTGGATGGGCTTATTTCAGGATTCAGGGCTTTCCAGGTGGTCCTAGTGGTAAAGAATCACCCCGACAATGCAGGTTAGATGTAAGACACATAGGTTCAATCCCTGGGTGGGAAAGATTCCCTAGAGTATGGTACAGTAAATCCCCATTATAATTGTTAGTTAATTTTACAACTACTTCTGCTTTATTGACTACACCAAAGCCTTTGATTGTGTAGATCAGAACAAACCAGAAAATTCTTAAAGAGATGGGAATACCAGACAACCTGACCTGCCTCCTGAGAATTCTGTATGCAGGCCAAGAAGCAACAATTAGAACTGGACATGGAACAACAGACTGTCCAAATCGGGAAAGAAGTATGTCAAGGCTGTATATTGTCACCCTGCTTATTTAACTTAACATCATGAGAAATGCTGGGGTGGGTGAAGCACAAGCTGGAATCAAAATTGCAAGGATAAATATCAATAACCTCAGATATGCAGATGTCATCACCCTTATGGCAGAAAGTGAAAACTAAAGAGCCTTTTGATGGAAGTGAAAGAGGAGAGTGAAAAAGCTGGCTTAAAACTCAACATTCAGACAACTAAGATCATGGCATCTGGTCCCATCACTTCACAGCAAATAGATGGGGAAATAATGAAAACAGTGACAGACTATTTTTTGGGGGGTCCAAAATTACTGCAGATGGTGACTGAAGCCATGAAATTAAGACACTTGCTCCTTAGAAGAAAAGCTATGACCAACCTACACAGCATATTAAAAAGCAGAGACATTACTTTGCCAGTAAAGGTCAATCTTATCAAAGCTATGGTTTTTTCCAGTAGTCATGTATGGATGCGAGAGTTGGACTATAAAGAAAGCTGAGCACTGAAGAATTGAGATGCTTTTAAACTGTGGTGTTGGAGAAGATGCTTGAGAGCCCCTTGGACTGCAAGGAGATCCAAAGGATCCATCTAAAGGAAATAATTCCTGAATGTTCATTGACCAGCGCGCTAAGCGCAGGCGGCTGCGACCAGTGCGCTAAGCGCTGCCGAGAGGAGCCACCCCATGTCCGAGGTCAGGGGCAGAAGCCTGGAACCCCATGCACGAAGGGCAGTGGCCAAGAGGAATTAACCCACCTCCGAGGTCAGGGGCAAGGGCCGAGAGTACCAGACTGTGACGGTGCAGGAACGGCCGAGAGGAGTTACCCCATGTCCGAGGCCAGGGGCGGCGGCCAGGAGGAGCAACCCCATGCCTGAGGCCAGGGGCGGTGGCAGGAGGACCAACCCCACGTCCAAGGAGCCGTGGCTGCGCAGGCGCAGGAGGGCCTAGAGGAGCAATCCCAGGTTGAAGGTCAGGAAGGGTGGTGGTGAGGAGATACCCCCCGGCCAAGATAAGGAGCAATGGCTGTGCTTTGCTGGTGCAGCCATGAAGAGATACCCCATGCCCAAGGTAAAAGAAACCCGAGTAAGATGGTAGGTGTTGCAAGAGGGCATCAGAGGGCAAACACACTGAAACCATACTCACAGAAAAGTAGTCAATCTAATCACACTAGGAACACAGCCTTGTCTAACTCAATGAAACTAAGCCATGCCCTTGGGACAACCCAAGACGGGCGGGTCATGGTGGAGAGATCTGACAGAATGTGGTCCACTGGAGAAGGGAATGGCAAACCACTTCAGTATTCTTGCCTTGAGAACCCCATGAACAGTATGAAAAGGCAAAATGATAGGATATTGAAAGAGAAACTCCCCAGGTCAGTAGGTGCCCAATATGCTACTGGAGATCAGTGGAGAAATAACTCCAGAAAGAATGAAGGGATGGAGCCAAAGCAAAAAGAATACCCAGCTGTGGATGTGACTGGTGATAGAAGCAAGGTCTGATGCTGTAAAGAGCAATATTGCATAGGAACCTGGAATGTCATGTCCATGAATCAAGGCAAACTGGAAGTGGTCAAACAAGAGATGGCAAGAGTGAATGTCAACATTCTAGGAATCAGTGAACTGAAATGGACTGGAATGGGTGAATTTAACTCAGATGACCATTATATCTACTACTGTGGGCAGGAATCCCTCAGAAGGAATGGAGTAGTCATCATGGTCAACAAAAGAGTCCGAAATGCAGTACTTGAATGCAATCTCAAAAATGACAGAATGATCTCTGTTCATTTCCAAGGCAAACCATTCAACGTGAAAGTAATCCAAGTCTATGCCCCAACCAGTAATGCTGAAGAAGCTGAAGTTTAACGGTTCTATGAGGACGTACAAGACCTTTTAGAAATAACACCCAAAAAAGATGTCCTTTTCATTGTAGGGGACTGGAATGCAAAAGTAGGAAGTCAAGAAACACCTGGAGTAGCAGGCAAATTTGGCCTTGGAATATGGAATGAAGCAGGGCAAAGACTAATAGAGTTTTGCCAAGAAAATGCATTGGTCATAGCAAACACCCTCTTCCAACAACACGAGAGAAGACTCTATACATGGACATCACCAGATGGACAACACCGAAATCAGATTGATTATATTCTTTGCAACCAAAGATGGAGAAGCTCTATATAGTCAGCAAAAACAAGACCAGGAGCTGACTGTGGCTCAGACCATGAACTCCTTATTGCCAAATTCAGACTGAAATTGAAGAAAGTAGGGAAAACCACTATACCATTCAGGTATGACCTAAGTCAAATCCCTTATGATTATACAGTGGAAGTGAGAAATAGATTTAAGGGCCTAGATCTGATAGACATAGTGCCTGATGAACTATGGAATGAGGTTCGTGACATTGTACAGGAGACAGGGATCAAGACCATCCCCATGGGAAAGAAATGCAAAAAAGCAAAATGGCTGTCTGGGGAGGCCTTACAAATAGCTGTGAAAAGAAGAGAAGTGAAAAGCAAGAGAGAAAAGGAAAGATATAAACATCTGAATGCAGAGTTCCAAAGAATAGCAAGAGGAGATGAGAAAGCCTTCCTCAGTAATCAATGCAAAGAAATAGAGGAAAACAACAGAATGGGAAAGACTTGGGATCTCTTCAGGAAAATCAGAGATACCAAAGGAACAGTTCATGCAAAGATGGGCTCGATAAAGGACAGAAATGGTATGGACCTAACAGAAGCAGAAGATATTAAGAAGAGATGGCAAGAATACACAGAAGAACTGTACAAAAAAGATCTTCACGACCCAGATAATCACGATGGTGTGATCACTGACCTAGAGCCAGATATCCTGGAATGTGAAGTCAAGCGGGCCTTAGAAAGCATCACTATGAACAAATCTAGTGGAGGTGATAGAATTCCAGTTGAGTTATTCCAAATCCTGAAAGATGATGCTGTGAAAGTGCTGCACTCAATATGCCAGCAAATTTGGAAAACTCAGCAGTGGCCACAGGACTGGAAAAGGTCAGTTTTCATTCCAATCCCAAAGAAAGGCAATGCCAAAGAACGCTCAAACTACCACACAATTGCATTTTCTCACAATCTAGTAAAGTAATGCTCAAAATTCTCCAAGCCAGGCTTCAGCAATATGTGAACCGTGAACTTCCTGATGTTCAAGCTGGTTTTAGAAAAGACAGAGGAACCAGAGATCAAATTGCCAACATCCACTGGATCATGGAAAAAGCAAGAGAGTTCCAGAAAAACCTCTGTTTCTGCTTTATTGACTATGCCAAAGCCTTTGACTGTGTGGATCACAATAAACTGGAAAATTCTGAAAAACATGGGAATACCAGACCACCTGATCTGCCTCTTGATAAATTTGTATGCAGGTCAGGAAGCAACAGTTAGAACTGAACATGGAACAACAGACTGGTTCCAAATAGGAAAAGGAGCATGTCAAGGCTGTATATTGTCACTCTGTTTATTTAACTTCTATGCAGAGTACATCATGAGAAACGCTGGACTGGAAGAAACACAAGCTGGAATCAAGATTGCCGGGAGAAATATCAATAACCTCAGATATGCAGATGACACCACCCTTATGGCAGAAAGTGAAGAGGAACGAAAAAGCCTCTTGATGAAAGTGAAAGTGGAGAGTGAGAAAACTGGCTTAAAGCTCAACATTCAGAAAACGAAGATCATGGCATCCGGTCCCATCACTTCATGGGAAATCAATGGGGAAACATTGGAAACAGTGTCAACTTTATTTTTCTGGGATCCAAAATCACTACATATGGTGACTGCAGCCATGAAATTAAAAGACGCTTACTCCTTGGAAGGAAAGTTATGACCAACCTAGATAGCATATTCAAAAGCAGAGACATTACTTTGCCAACAAAGGTTCGTCTAGTACAGGCTATGGTTTTTCCTGTGGTCATGTATTGATGTGAGAGTTGGACTGTGAAGAAGGCTGAGTGCCAAAGAATTGATGCTTTTGAACTGTGGTGTTGGAGAAGACTCTTGCAAGTCCCTTGGACTGCAAGGAGATCCAACCAGTCCATTCTGAAGGAGATCAGCCCTGGGATTTCTTTGGAAGGAATGATGCTAAAGCTGAAACTCCAGTACTTTGGCCACCTCACGCGAAGAGTTGACTCACTGGAAAAGACTCTGATGCTGGGAGGGATTGGGGGCAGGAGGAGAAAGGGACGACATAGGATGAGATGGCTGGATGGCATCACTGACTCAATGGACGTGAGTCTCAGTGAACTCCGGGAATTGATGATGGACAGGGAGACCTGGCATGCTGTGATTCATGGGGTCGCAAAGAGTTGGACACGACTGAGTGACTGATCTGATCTGTTCATTGTAAGGACTGATGCTACAGGTGAAACTCCTATACTTTTGCCACCAGATGCAAAGAACTGATTCAATGGAAAACACCCTGATACTGGGAAAGATTTAATGCAGGAGGAGAAGGGGATGACAGAGGATGAGATGGTTGGATGGCATTACTGACTCAGTGGACATGAGTTTGAGTAAACTTTGGGAGTTAGTCATGGACAGGGAGGCCTGGAGTGCTGCAGTCCATGTGGTTGCAAAGAGTCGGACACTGCTGAATGACTGAACTGAACTGAACTGAGTTTTACAACTAACTCAAGCATTCTTACCTAGAGAATCCCATGGGCAGAGAAGCCTGGCAACAGAGTTGAACATGACTGAAGTTACTTAGTGTGCATGCATGGAATTCAGGGTTGTAGTCAGTAAAAGGGGTCATGTTTAAGAAAATTCACTTAAGAAAAACTGGCATTAGTCACTCATTTGTGTATTCTGGTAGTTTGAGGAAGAAGCAGGATGTACTACAAAGAAGAGTAAGGTCAAGTGAGATGTTTCTCAAGCATCATCATGAAGGCCTCAAATGTATACTTAAGAGAAAGATTTAGAACAGAAATATTAGACACAGGAAAGAAATAGCTAATTTTTGGAGGAAATAAACTTTTTTTTTTTTTTTTTAACGTATCTGTAATATAGCGTGTTAGGTGTTTCACCTTTTTATCTCATTAAATCCCAACAAAAGAGTAGATGCATACTTTAAAACTCATTTTAGTCATAGAACATTGAAATCATCCAGGTTTGATAACCTTTCAAGTTTATGAACAAAGCCAACAGTGTTGGGTTTAAGGTGGCATAGCTCCAAAGTTTGTGTTCCTTTCCAATCATTAGACAAGGTGCCTGTAGATAACTCCAGTCAAGTTACATCACTGTAACAATTGCTTAAAATTTTTTTTTTTTCAATAAGGTTTGTGGTCCAGTGTATCTGCTTTTTGTACCTCTAAAAACACTGATCCAGATTATATTTCCTTTTTCTTTCCCTGCTTTGACGAGTCATAGAATAACTTGAAAGTAAATGGTAGACAGATGAGCTGTTCTCTCAACTATTTAGAATTAAATCAGAAGGCAAGTATGCTCCTAATTATAGGACTAAACTCCCAGAGTAAGGGAAGGAAAGAAGGATATGAACCAAAGACATAGTCAGTGAACGTCTTCAATGATCCAGGTATTGTCTGAGAGATCTGCATTATAGAAATAGTAGTATGCCTTCCCTAGGTTCCTGGTGTCTGAGGTTTAGACAGGCGAGACATACTGTCCAAAGTTGTCCATTTAGCTATAACCAAACCACAATTAAATTCATGACTTTCAAAATCCAAAGCTCTTTAATGCTTCCCTCTTTGAAAAGTGTAATGATGACTTTTCATGGTGGCAACATTTCAAAATAAAATTAAAAAAATAAACTTTTATATTTATCAAGATTTCACAACTAAATCAAATTCCTATACATCCATTATTCTTGCATATCATATACAAAGTTAAGTTTATGTCAAACAATGAAAGAAGACTGACTTTAAGGACTGGCTTGATCCAACAGACTAAAGTAAAGTTTATATCTAAATTAGAGAAATCTGCTGATAAGTGTTGGAAGACGATTGTCCTTGGGCCTCTCACATTCCTATACCTCTTTCAACCAGTGACACCGACAGTTTTTCTGCTCAACTGTATTTTCAAGGATGTTTATACAGTGAGCAGCTTAGGAGTATAGAAATGGTGTCTCCCTTCAGAGTAAAAGACAGATTTGTTTACTATCCATATAATAAAGATCATATCTTCTTCTAGCAGAAATAAAAGATTTGGATTCCCTAAGCTTAGGGTTCTTTGGCAGTGATAGGAACTCATTGAATGGACAGCATCCATCTGGGGCTCTCCACTCTCTCACCTTGTGGAACTAGTCTGAGGAAACAAGAAAACCAGCAGATTTGGGGATGCAATGCCCTGATTTCCAGGAATAAATGTCCTATGATTCTGATCTAGGAGTCTTGCTTGCATCTTCTCACAGAACATTGAAACTGGCTGGTGAATTTACTGGCTTGCAAGAAAGTAAAATCTCTGATCCTTCACAGTTTTTGACAATATATCTAATGGGTACCTTAAAAAAATTAAAAAAAATCTCACCACCTGTTTTTGCTTTTATTTGATAGATACCTATTTTTTAAGGTAAACTTGGAGGAGTAAAAAATTTTGAGTATGAAAATTTCCCAGGTGAAACTAGAAATGAGTCCAGAAGATAAGAAAGAATAAATATGAGATACAAAGAAATAACTGGAGAAGGGCACTCCAGTACTCTTCCCTGGAGAATTCCATGGACAGAAGAGTGTCGCAGGCTGCAGTCCATGGGGTTGCAAGTATTCAGGCATGAAGAAGTGACTAAGCACAACACAGCATGACACAGGAAGAAATAAAAGCCTCAAATGAATCTGAGAAAATATTTTACAACTAAAACAAGCTCCTATTCATTTGCTATTCTTGCAAATCATATACAAAGTTTATGTCAGATAATGAAGGAAAAGTTACTTTAGGGAATTGCTTGACCCAATATACAAAAATAAAAATTCGTCAGAAGTTTTCTTTTTGAGTTTGGAGAATGAATATCCAGTAACACTTTGACCTAAAATCAATGACTAAGTACAGCAATATGCACGCATCACTGGAAGAATATTGAAATATAAGAAAGCTCCTTTTACTGACAAATACGGATTTTCAATCTGTTTGTACAGGAGAGGAACCAGAAGCCTTGTTATGATAGTGTTCAAACATAGTTTGAAAACGAATATCTTTTTACCGCATCTCCAGTTCAGAGTAAAAACTTTATCCTGTGAATATTAGAAAAATGCACTACAATTTGTTATCTGTTTTTATATTTCTATTAGAAAAAGCAGTTAGACATATAACTTCATGAAATGGGTATTTATACAAAGAAGAGAAACATGCCAATAGGATGTGGTTTTGATTTACACAGAAGGTAAGGTGTAGAGGAAACAAGCCTGTGTGAACCTTCTCAGGTGGTTATACCAGGGAATAATTGAAATTCATGCATGCTAGCTATCATGAATATTACTAACCAGGAAATCACCCGGTTAATACTAAACAGGTGTATGACAACAGTTACAGCCTCAACACTTCATCAGGGTCAGAAAAATGACTTTTTAACCCTTACTTTTCAAACTCCTGCCCATGTGTCTTGTAAGCCAATACCTTCAGGCTGATAGAAATCTTGTAAATACAAAAACTCTGGCTCCAAACAGTGGATCAGAATCTTTTTCTTGTACTTTTTCATGAGGTCCTCAGGAGATTAATATACAAAATAAAATTTGAGGATAGGTAGGATAAATAGGATGGCTTAATTTTGTGTCTATCCTACCTCCCTTCATTTTCTATGATAAGGATAGATCTTTCAAAATTACAAACCTCACAATAGATCTTAATGACACATTGTCAGATGAAGCTCAGACTCATTGGGATTCTCTATAAGACCCTCTAAAACTTGGCTCATACCTCTCTAACTTCATGCCCTCTTCAGTGGTTAAGTTCTCTCTCAACATATGAGTGCTTCATCATATTTTCAGCATTGCTGGCCCAAATGTGCACATGTGCACACATGCTCACGCACACACACACACACACTGATACCCTATCATTCCAACATGCCTGGTCATTCATAGTGCTGTAAACATGCCTTGTCACTGAATAATCACCTCTTCACATGGGATAATCCTGCTGTCTGAAATGCCCTTTTCTTTTTTGTCCCTATTAGACAAAATAAGAATCAGCTATCAAAGTGTATCTCTTCCATCTCTCCCAAACTTAGAAACCCTTTCAGTTCTCCCAGGTCCTGATTTTTCTCCTATTGTTTTCCAAATTCTGAAAGCTATCCCTCACTATCTCACAGCCCAGGTCACCTATCAAAATTATCCCCATTTTGCCTTCAAATTATTTCTTCAACTATCGCTCCCTCAATTCTTACTATTGCTACCACCCATAAGACAAGATCAATAATTTTTCAAGAGGAGGCTGATTATTATCTTCTCCTTCACATTCTACACTTATTCCCCATATGTGTGGATGGTTTATTTAGTTTGTGTCCTCCTCTCACTATCCCTAGTCCAAGTCAGAGTAATACCAAATGTATTATCTTGGTTAATTTATTTCTCACCACTGAAAACCTGCCTTTTTCTTTTCTGAGGAGCTAAATATTACTTGCTTTAAAGATGCAATAAGAATTCCACTTTTTTCCATAAAACAATAGTTTCTTGAATATATTAGCCTTATATAAATGCTAACATTTAGGAAATATGGCAATCTGAGTAACGACCACAAAACAATGTGATAATGTACCCTCTTAGATTTTCCACAACACACACACACATGCACGCACACACACATTTTTCTTTCCCGTGTTTCAGATCGAAAGCAGTTTGATGGAGGGCTTGAAGAAATCACATTCAAGCACCCTCTTAAACAATCCACCATATTTTCTTTGATGCTATTGTTATTTTTTTCATCTCCATTCCCTTGCCTTGGATTTTTCATAGCTTGATTTGTGCATTATTAGAGTCATCCTTTAATTTGTCCTGTTGCTTCCAACCTCCAAAATCCCCAACTCTGGCCTTGGTACTCCCTTGTCCCAAATTCTTCTATGCCACACTGTAGAGCACTGACACTTGGCAAGAAACACAAAACCAAGTGGGACGGGCCTCATGTCTTGGATTTCCAGACTCCTTTTTCCATATATAACCACCATTTTAAGAGGTAACAGTTACAGCCAGACATGGAACAATGGACTAGTTCAAAATTTGGAAAGGGATACGACAACACTGTATATTGTCATCCAGATTATTTAACTTATACGCAGAGTACATCATGCAAAATACCAGGCTGGATGAATCACAAAATGGAATCAAGATCACTGGAAGAAATATCAACAACCTCAGATATGTAGATGATGCACTCTAATGGCAGAATGTGAAGAGGAACTAATAAAGAGTGTCTTGATGAAGGTGAAAGAGAAGCGTGAAAAAGCTGGCTCGAAACTCAACATCCAAAAAATTAAGATCAGGGCATCTTGTGCCATCAATTCATGGCACATAGAAAGGGAAAAAGTGGAAGCAGTGACAGATTTTACTTTCTTGGGCTCCAAAATCACTGTGAATAGTGACTGCAGCCATGAAATGAAAATACCCTTACTCCTTGGAAGCTATGACAAACCTTGACAGTGTATTAAAAAGCAGAGATGTCACTTTGATGACAAAGATGCATATAGTCAAAGCTACGGGTTTTCCAGTAGTCATGTATCAATGTGAGATTTGGTCAGTAAAGAATGCTGAGTGCTGTAGAATTGATGCTTTCAAATTGTGGTGCTGGAGAAGACTCTTAAGAGTCCCTTCGACAGCAAGATCAACCTTGAATATTCATTGGAAGGGCTGATGCTCAAACTGTAGCTCCAATAGTTTGGCCACCTGATGTGAATAGCTGACTCATTTGGATTCTGGAAAAGATTGAAGGCAAAAGGAGAAGGGGGCAGTGGAAGATGAGATGGTTAGATAACATCACTGAATCAATGGACATGAATTTGAGCAAACCCCGGTAGATAGTGGAGGACAGAGTAGCCTGTCATGCTCCAGTCCATGGGGTTGCAAAGAATTGACATGACTTAGCAGCTGAAAAATGACAACCACCACCATATCACCTGTGATGACCTTGAATCCTCAAATTAAGTCAAACACATTTTTTCAGTTTTATTTTCTCAGGTCATATATTCTCTTCTTTCCTAAAACAAGCATCCTCTTCTTATCCTCCTGGTGAGTTCTTTTCTCCCTTCAAGATTCAGTTTTATCTCCTCTTGGAAATATTTGTGTACTTCTTGGTTGTTAAGTACTCTTCCTCTGTCCTCTGATATTACATGTGTTATTGATTTTTTGACTTTTGCCATACTGTTGCAATCATTAATTTCTAGACTGTGAGTCATTGTCAACTGGGAGCATCCATTTCATTTTTAATAATGTAGAAGATAAAGCAAAATGTTTGTTAAATGAGTGAATAAGTGATAAGCCTTTCTTATATTCATAGACTTTTCCCCCCTTCAGGTTAGGCATTCAGCATTGTGAGTTTTATCTTGTGAACACTACTATGAATATGAAGCTGCAGAATATTCATGGTTATCTTCTTTTACCAGTAAGTTTGGTTCATTGAGTTTCTAAGAAAAATTCAACTGTCTCATAAATACATGTCACTTTCTCTGCATACTGTTTTTTATCAGTCTCTATTTCTCTTTCTCATACATCTACATTTTGTCGTCGTTTTGCAATAACAAGAATGCACTGAATTTCTTGTTTGACTCAGAGAATCCTTTTCTCATTTTGCTCCACTTGTCTATTTTCTGAATATTGCATTTTAACTGTCCTTGTCATTTCTCTTTGAATTAGTGAATTTTAAAGTGGGAAAGATGGAAGTGACTTCAGCAATAACTTGATCCTACTCTTCAGTTTTGCAGATGAGGAAGTGAAGACATTGAAGGCAGAGGAAGATGAAAGCATGTCCTGGAATTGCAGCTTGAGCCTTTTATCCACTGTGGGAGATGTTTGTCATTGTTTTGGTGCTTTTTTTCTGAAACTGTCTCCTGTGTTTTACTAAACTACATATTTAGGAGACAAAGTGTGCTTCATAATCTAAAACTGAAAATATCTATTTTTATAGCCTTCTGGATGCTAAAGAAGCCAAGTCTCCATCAGATGCACTAATCTTAGATATTTAATTGGAAGTTAGTGATACAAGTGGGGATGGCTCATTTGCCTGACAAAAAAGGCATATCCACTGACTTTCCCAAGGCCACAGTTGCAGTGATTTCCTAGCCTGTCTGATGATGAGCATGTCAGGTTATATGCAGAGCACCCAGGGGTGAGAACACAGGTCTCTGTGTTGTATTAATATTGTGGTTTGTTTGTTTGCTTGTTTTTTTAAATCTCAATTTCCTAATATTTATTTATTTATTTTAAAAAATAATTATGGCTGTATGGCTCTGGGACAGGTATGAGGAGATACCCCACGTCCAAGGGCAAAGGAGAAGCCCCAGCAAGATGGTAGGAAGGGTAAAATCGCATTTAAAATCAAACCCCATATACGCCAGAGATGCTCAGATGGCTCAAACAAACCTTGTGTGCACCAGGACCCAGAGATCTGACAGAGACTGAGACAGAACTGTGTTTGAGTGTCTTCTGTGGAGGTATGGGTCAGCAGTGAACTGCTGCAGGGGCAGCAGCTCTGGGTGTAGCAGACCTTGGTATAGCCCTTTTGGAGGAGGTCGCTATTAAACCCACAATAGAACTACCAGAACTTACACAGGACTGGGAAACAGCCTCTTGGAGGATACAAATAGAAACTTGTGTGCACCAGGACCCAGGAGAAAGCATCACTGACCCCATGACAGACTGACTCAGACTTACCCGTGAGTGTCCAGGAGTCTCTGGCAGAGGCATGGGTCAGCAGTGGCCTGCTGCAGGATTGAAGGAACTGAGCATAGCATTGCATGCATGGGACCTTTTGAAGGAGGTCACCATTATCTTCATTACCTCCACCATAGTTTGGCCCCAGGTAAATAACACAGCTCCACCCATCAACAGAAAATTGGATTAAAGATTTACTGAGCATGGACCCAACCATCAGAACAAGATCCAGTTTCCCCCTCAGTTAGTCTCTCCCATCAGGAAGCTTCCATAAACCTCTTATCCTTCTCCATAAGAGGGCAGACAGAAGGAAAACCACAATTACAGAAAACTAAACAATCTGATCACATGGACCAAAGCCTTGTTAACTCAGTAAAACTATGAATAATATTGTGTAGGGTCACCCAAGATGGAGGGGTAATGGTGGAGAGTTCTGACAATATGTGGTCCACTGGAGAAGGGAATGGCAAACCACTTTATTATTCCTGCCTTGAGAACCCCATGAACAGTATGAAAAGGCAAAACGATAGGACACTAAAAGATGAACTCCCCTGGTCGGTAGGTGCCCGGTATGCTACTGGAGATCAGTGGAGAAATAACTCCAGAAAGAATGAAGAGATGGAGCCAAAGCAAAAACAACAGCCAGCTGTGGATGTGACTGAAGATGGAAGCAAGGTTCGATGCTATAAAGGGCAATACTGCATAGGAACCTGGAATGTTAGGTCCATGAATCAAGGCAAATTGGAAGTGGCCAAACAGGAGATGGTAAGAGTGAACGTTGGCATTTTAGGAATCAGTGAATTAAAATGGACTTCAGTCCAGTTCAGTCACTCAGGCATGTTTGACTCTTTGCGACCCCATGGACCGCAGCATGCCAGGCCTCTAGATCCATCACCAACTGCCAGAGTCTACCCAAACCCATGTCCATTGAGTTGGTGATGCCATCCAACCATCTCATCCTTTGTCGTCCCCTTCTCCTCCTGCCCTCAATTTTTCCCAGCATAAAATAGACTGGAATGGGTAAGTTTAACTCAGATGACCATTATGTCAACTACTGTGGGCAAAAATCCCTTAGAAGAAATGGAGTAGCCATCATAGTCAACAAAAGAGTGCAAAATGTAGTACTTGGATGCAATCTCAAAAATTACAGAATGATCTCTAATCATTTTCAAGACAAACCATTCAATATCACAGTAATCCAATTCTATGCCCCGACCAGTAATGCTGAAGAAGCTAAAGTTGAACAGTTCTATGAAGACCTACAAGACCTTCTAGAATTAACACCCCAAAAAGATGTCCTTTTTATTATAGGAGACTGGGATGCAAAAGTAGCAAGTCAAGAAACACCTGAAGTAACAGGCATATTTGGCCTTGGAGTATAGAATGAAGCAGGGGAAAGACTAACAAAGTTTTGCCAAGAGACGCACTGATCATAGCAAACACCATCTTCCAACAACACAAGAGAAGATTCTACACATGAACATCACCAGATGGTCAATACCAAAATCAGATTGATTATATTCTTTGCAGCCAAAGATGGAGAAGCTCTATACAGACAGCAAAAAAAAGACTGGGAGTTGACTGTGGCTCAGATCATGAACTCCTTATTGCCAAATTCAGACTGAAATTGAAGAAAGTAGGGAAAACCACTAGACCGTTCAGGTATGACCTAAATCAAATCCCTTATGATTATACAGTGGAAGTGAGAAATAGATTTAAGGGCCTAGATCTGATAGACAGAGTGCCTGATGAACTATGGAATGAATTTCGTGATATTGTACAGGAGACAAGGATCAAGACCATCCTCATGGAAAAGAAATGCAAAAAAGCAAAATGACTGTCTGGGGAGGCCTTACAAATAGCTGTGAAAAGAAGAGAAGTGAAAAGCAAAGGAGAAAAGGAAACATATAAATATCTGAATGCAGAGTTTCAAGGAATAGTAAGAAGAGATAAGAAAGCCTTCTTCAGCGATAAATGCAAAGAAATAGAGGAGAACAACAGAATGGGAAAGACTAGAGCTCTCTTCAGGAAAATCAGAGATACCAAAGGAACAGTTCATGCAAAGATGGGCTCGATAAAGGACAGAAATGGTATGGACCTAACAGAAGCAGAAGATATTAAGAAGAGATGGCAAGAATACACAGAAGAACTGTACAAAAAAGATCTTCACGACCCAGATAATCACGATGGTATGATCACTGACCTAGAGCCAGACATCCTGGAATGTGAAGTCAAGTGGGCCTTAAAAAGCATCACTATGAACAAAGCTAGTGGAGGTGATGGAATTCCAGTTGAGCTATTCCAAATCCTGAAAGATGATGCTGTGAAAGTGCTGCACTCAATATGCCAGCAAATTTGGAAAACTCAGCAGTGGCCACAGGACTGGAAAAGATCAGTTTTCATTCCAATCCCAAAGAGAGGCAATGCCAAAGAATGCTCAAACTACCACGCAATTGCACTCATCTCACACGTTAGTAAAGTAATGCTCAAAATTCTCCAAGCCAGGCTTCAGCAATATGTGAACCATGAACTTCCTGATGTTCAAGCTGGTTTTAGAAAAGACAGAGGAACCAGAGATCAAATTGCCAACATCCGCTGGATCATGGAAAAAGCAAGAGAGTTCCAGAAAAACCTCTATTTCTGCTTTATTGACTATGCCAAAGCCTTTGACTGTGTGGATCACAATAAACTGTGGAAAATTTTGAAAGAGATGGGAATACCAGACCACCTGATCTGCCTCTTGAGAAAATTTGTATACAGATCAGGAAGCAACAGTTAGAACTGGACATGGAACAACAGACTGGTTCCAAAAAGGAAAAGGAGTATGTCAAGGCTGTATATTGTCACCCTGCTTAGTTAACTTATATGCAGAGTACATCATGAGAAACGCTGGACTGGAAGAAACACAAGCTGGAATCAAGATTGCTGGGAGAAATATCAACAACCTCAGATATGCAGAGACACCACCTTATGGCAGAAAGCAAAGAAAAACCAAAGAGCCTCTTGATGAAAGTGAAAGTGGAGTGTGAAAAAGTTGGCTTAAAGCTCAACATTCAGGAAACGAACATCATGGCACCCGGTCCCATCACTTCATGGGAAATAGATGGGGAAACAGTGGAAACAGTGTCAGACTTTATATTTCTGGGCTACAAAATCACTGCAGATGGTGACTGCAGCCATGACATTAAAAGACGCTTACTCCTTGGAAGGAAAGTTATGACCAACCTAGATAGCATATTCAAAAGCAGAGACATTACTTTGCCAACAAAGTTTCATCTAGTCAAAGCTATGGTTTTTCCTGTGGTCATGTATGGATGTGAGAGTTGGACTGTGAAGAAGGCTGAGTGCCAAAGAATTGATGCTTTTGAACTGTGGTGTTGGAGAAGACTCTTGAGAGTCCCTTGGACTGCAAAGAGATCCAACCAGTCCATTTTGAAGGAGATCAGCCCCGGGATTTCTTTGGAAGGAATGATGCTAAAGATGAGACTCCAGTACTTTGGTCACCTCATGCGAAGAGTTGACTCTTTGGAAAAGACTCTGATGCTGGGAGGGATTGGGGGCAGGAGGAGAAGGGGACGACAGAGGATGAGATGGTTGGATGGCATCACTGACTCTATGGACGTGAGTCTGAGTGAACTCCAGGAGTTGGTGATGGACAGGGAGGCCTGGCGTGCTGCGATTCATGGGGTCGCAAAGAGTCGGACATGACTGAGCGACTGATCTGATCTGATCTGATCTGAACCATCCAACGCAGCTGAATAACTAGCACTTTCTATGGAACTGTAAAAGCTTGATCCTCCAGGCTTCCTTGAAATCCAAGTAATAAATGTATTTTCTGGGATGCTAAGAGTCATTTTTTTTGTTATTGTAACTCTTTATTTTTTTTTTCCCTAACCTGCTTAATTATCTTTTTAGTACTTTACTGCTGTCTGAAAATTATATTTCATTTGTCTTTTTTTTCCATGTGTATTTTCCTATAAAAATGTAAGCAGTTTGAGGTAAGTGCTATTATCTGTCTTGGTTCAGATCAGATCAGATCAGTCGCTCAGTCGTGTCCGACTCCTTGCGTCCCCGTGAATCGAAGCACGTCAGGCCTCCCTGTCCATGACCAACTCCCGGAGTTCACTCAGTCTCACGTCCATAGAGTCAGTGATGCCATCCAGCCATCTCATCCTCTGTCATCCCCTTCTCCTCCTGCCCCCAATCCCTCCCAGCATCAGTCTTTTCCATTGAGTCAACTCTTCACATGAGGTGACCAAAGTACTGCAATTTCAGCTTTAGCATCATTCCTTCCAAAGAAATCCCAGGGCTGATCTCCTTCAGAATGGACTGGTTGGATCTCCTTGCAGTCCAAGGGACTCTCAAGAGTCTTCTCCAACACCACAGTTCAAAAGCATCAATTCTTTGGCACTCAGCCTTCTTCACAGTCCAACTCTCACATCCATACATGACCACGGGAAAAACCATAGCCTTTACTAGACGAACCTTTGTTGGCAAAGTAATGTCTCTGCTTTTGAATATGCTTTCTAGGTTGGTCATAACTTTCCTTCCAAGGAGTAAGCATCTTCCAATTTCATGGCTGCAGTCACCATCTGCAGTGATTTTGGAGCCCAGAAATATAAAGTCTGACTCTGTTTCCACTGTTTCCCCTTCTACACTGTATTTTATCTTCTACAACAGTGCCTGGCTCATAGCAGGTACTGGTAAATATTTATTTTTTATTAATAAATTCATTAATAAATTCATGTTGCATTTTTATCTCCTAACTTTTTAACTTTAACATTTGATTTATTAAAATTACAGGTTAGAAGCCTTGATTTTCCTTAAACTTTAAAGATATTTTTACTGTGTTAGTTTCACATGCATAGCAAAATTAGTTACATATTATATATATCTATATAAATATATATCTCTATCTATCTATCTATATATCTATCTCCACTGTCTTTTAAATTATTTTCTCTTATAGTTCATTATAGAATAATAAGTAGAGGTCCCTGTGCTATACAGTAGGTTCTCATTAGTTATCTCTTATATGTATAGTAATGTGTATTTGTTAATTCCAATCTCCCAATTCCTCCATCTCCCCTTTACACCCCTGGTAACCATAAATTTGTTTTCTATGTTTGTGACTCTATTTCTGTGTTTCAAATCTTCTAGCTTTTTATTTAATTATTTTCTCTCAAATTCCTATTTTTCTAATATTTTTAGAATGTCCATTACTATTTAAAGCAATCTATAGATTCAATGAAATGTCTATCAAAATGCAATGGAATTTTTCACAGAAACAGAGAACAAAACCTGAAATTTGTATAGAAGTACAAAGAACACTGATTACTCAAACCAATTCCAAGAAAGAAGAATGTACCTAAAGAAATCACAATTTCTGATTTCAAACTTTATTACAAAGCTACTGTAATCAAAAGAGAGTATTGACATAAAAAGAGACAGAGATAGTCCAATGAAACAGGAGAGAGAGGACAGAAATAAACATATGCATACATGTCAAATCAACTTATTACAATGAAGCCAAGAGTATACAATAGGGAAATAACAGTCTCTTCAATAAATGGTGCTGGTAAAAGTGGATATACAAATTAATATACAAAATAAAGTGGTTTTTTATCTTATACTGTACACACAGACACACACACACATACAAATCAATCCAAAATGGATCAAAGACTTGACCATAAGATCAAAAGTCACAAAACTTCTAGAAGAAAATATGGTGGATCAACTATTTGATATTTATCATGGTAATGATTTTTTTTTTTTTATGTGACACCAAAAACAAGTACTATGAAAGTAAGAATAAAACAAGCAGGACTACACCAAACTGAAAAACTTCTGCATAAGCAATGAAACCATCAACAAAGTTAAAAGGTAACCTATAGAATATGAAAAAAATAATTCATATATCTGATAATGAGTTAATATTCAAAATGCATAATAAAGACATAAAGCTCAATAGTAAAAATCAAACAAAAGACCCCAAACACACAAATCTGATCTATGCAAATCTGATTTAACAATAGGCAGAAGAACAGAATATAATTTTCTCAAAGAAGACTTACAAATGAAGAAGTACATGAAAAGGTGTACACATCACTAACTATTAGGGAAATGTAAATTAAACCTACATTTAAATATCTTCACATACCTATTAGGATGGCTATTGTCAGGCAGAGAAGAGATAACAAATGCTGGCAAGGAGGTGAAGTAAATAAAACCATTGTAGCCTCTTGGTGGGGATTTACACTGGTGCAGACACCATGGAAAATAGTATGAAAGTGCCTCAAGAAATTAAACTAAATGTCTTAGAATCAAAAGGCCCAAGATGGAATTATTATATGATCCAGCAATCTCACTTCTGGGTAAACACCCAAAGGAAATTAAAACAGGATATTGAAGAGGTGTATGCAGTACCATGTTCATAGCATCATTATTCACTTAGCCAAGATATGGAAATAAATTCAGTGTCTATCAATTGATAAATGGACAAAGAGATGTGGTATAAATATACAATTGAATAGTATTTAGCCGCAAGAAAGAAGACAACCTTGCTTTTTTCCCTCAACAATATGGATGGACATTAAGGACATTATCTTAAGTGTAATGATTCAAATATATTAAGATAAATATTATGATCTCACTTACTTATACAATCTAAAAAATAATCAAACTCATATAGAGACTCAATCACTTCAGTTCAGTTCAGTCGCTTAGTAGTGTCCGACTCATTGCAACCCCATGAATTGCAGCACGCCAGGCCTCCCTGTCCATCACCAACTCCCGGAGTTCACTCACACTCACGTCCATCGAGTCGGTGATGCCATCCAGCCATCTCATCCTCTGTCGTCCCCTTCTCCTCCTGCCCCCAATCCCTCCCAGCATCAGAGTCTTTTCCAATGAGTCAACTCTTTGCATGAGGTGGCCAAACTATTGGAGTTTCAGCTTTAGCATCATTCCTTCCAAAGAACACCCAGGGCTGATCGCCTTCAGAATGGACTGGTTGGATTTCCTTGTAGTCCAAGGGACTCTCAAGAGTCTTCTCCAATACCACAGTTCAAAAGCATCAATTCGTCTATGCTCAACTTTATTCACAGCCCAACTCTCACATCCATACATGACCACTGTAAAAATCATAGCCTTGCCTTGACTAGATGGGCCTTTGTTGGCAAAGTAATGTCTCTGGTTTTGAATATGCCGTCTAGATTGGTCATAACTTTCCTTCCAAGGAGTAAGCATCTTTTAATTTCATGGCTGCAATCACCATCTGCAGTGATGTTGGAGCTCAAACAAATAAAGTCTGACACTGTTTCCACTGTTTCCCCATCGATTTCCCATGAAGTGATGGGACCGGATGCCATGATCTTCGTTTTCTGAATGTTGAGCTTTAAGGCAGCTTTTTCACTCTCCTCTTTCACTTTCATCAAGAGGCTTTTTAGTTCCTCTTCACTTTCTGCCATAAGGGTGGTGTCATATGCATATCTGAGGTTATTGATATTTCTCCCGGCAATCTTGATTCCACCTTGTGCTTCTTCAGCCCAGTGTTTCTCATGATGTACTCTGCATATAAGCTAAATAAGCGTGGTGACAATATAGAGCCTTGATGTATTTCCTGTTTGGAAAAGTCTGTTGTTCCATGTCCAATTCTAACTGTTGCTTCCTGACCTGCATATAGGTTTCTCAAGAGGCACGTCAGGTGTTCTGGTATTACCATCTCTTTCAGAATTTTCCACAGTTTATTGTGATCCACACAGTCAAAGGCTTTGGCCTAGTCAATAAAGCAGAAATAAGTGTTTTTCTGGAACTCTCTTGCTTTTTCGATGATTCATTTTATGTTGGCAATTTGATCTCTGGTTCCTCTTCCTTTTCTAAAACCAGCTTGAACATCAGGAATTTCACAGTTCACGTATTGCTGAAGCCTGGCTTGAAGAATTTTGAGCATTACTTTACTAGCGTGTGAGATGAGTGCATTTGCGTGGTAGTTTGAACATTCTTTGGCATCGCCTTTCTTTGGGACTGGAATGAAAACAGACCTTTTCCAGTCCCCTGGACACTGCCGAGATTTCCAAATTTGCTGGCATAGTGATTGCAGCACTTTCACAGCAACATCTTCCAGGATTTGAATTCGCTCAAATGGAATTCCGTTACCTCCACTAGTTTTGTTCGTAGTGATGCTTTCTAAGGCCCACTTGACTTCACATTCCAGGATGTCTGGCTCTAGGTCAGTGATCACACCATCGTGATTATCTGGGTCGTGAAGATCTTTTTTGTACAGTTCTTCTGTGTATTCCTGTCACCTCTTCTTAATATCTTCTGCTTCTGTTAGGTCTGTACCATTTCTGTCCTTTATCGAACCCATCTTTGCATGAAATGTTCCTTTGGTATCTCTGATTTTCTTGAAGAGATGTCTAGTCTTTCCCATTCTGTTGTTCTCCTCTATTTCTTTGCATTGATTGTTGAGGAAGGTTTTCTTATGTCTCCTTGCTAATCATTGGAACTTTGCATTCAGATGCTTGTATCTTTCCTTTTCTCCTTTGCTTTTTGCTTCTCTTCTTTTCACAGCTATTTGTAAGCTTCCCCAACAGCCATTTTGCTTGTTTGCATTTCTTTTCCATGGGGATGGTCTTGATCCCTGTCTCCTGTACAATGTCACGAACCTCATTCCATAGTTCACCAGGCACTCTATCTATCAGATCTAGGCCCTTAAATCTATTTCTCATTTCCAATGTATAATCATAAGGGATTTGATTTAGGTCATACCTGAATGGTCTAGTGGTTTTCCCTACTTTCTTCAATTTCAGTCTGAATTTGGCAATAAGGAGTTCATGGTCTGAGCCACAGCCAGCTCCTGGTCTTGTTTTTGCTGACTGTATAGAGCTTCTCCATCTTTGGCTGCAAAGAATATAGTCAATCTGATTTCGGTGTTGCCCATCTGGTAATGTCCATGTGTAGAGTCTTCTCTTGTGTTGGAAGAGAGTGTTTGCTATGACCAATGCGTTCTCTTGGCAAAACTCTATTAGCCTTTGCCCTGCTTCATTCTGTATTTTAAGGCCAAACTTGCCTGTTACACCCGGTGTTTCTTGACTTCCTACTTTTGCATTCCAGTCCCCTATAATGAAAAGGACATCTTTTTAAGGTGTTAGTTCTAAAAGGTCTCATAGGTCTTCATAGAACTATTCAACTTCAGCTTCTTCAGGGTTACTGGTTGGGGCATAGAATTGGATTACTGTGGTATTGAATGGTTTGCCTTGGAAACAAACAGAGATCATTCTGTATTTTCGAGATTGCATCCAAGTACTACATTTTGGACTTTTTTGTTGACCATGATGACCACTCCATTTCTTCTAAGGGATTGCTGCCCACAGTAATAGATATAATTGTCATCTCAGTTAAATTCACCCATTCTAGTCCATTTTAGTTCGCTGATTCCTAGAATGTCGACGTTCACTCTTGTCAACTCCTGTTTGACCACTTCCAATTTGCCTTGATTCATGGACCTGACATTTCAGGTTCCTATGCAATATTGCTCTTTATAGCATCGGACTTTGCTTATATCACCAGTCACATCCACAACTGTGTATTGTTTTGCTTTGGCTCCATCCCTTCATTCTTTCTGGAGTTATTTCTCCTCTGATCTCCAGTAGCATATTGGACACCTACCGACCTGGGGAGTTCTTTCAGTGTCCTATCATTTTGCCTTTTAATACTGTTCATGGGGTTCTCAAGGCAAAAATACTGAAGTGGTTTGCCATTCCCTTCTCCAGTGGACTGCATTCTGTCAGACCTCTCCACCATGACCTGCCTGTCTGGGTGGCCCCACATGGCATGGCTTAGTCTCATTGAGTTAGACAAGGCTGTGGTCCATGTGATCAGACTGAGTAGTTTTCTGTGATTATGGTTTCAGTGTGTCTGCCCTCTGATGCCCTCTCGCGACACCTACTGTCTTATTTGGGTTTTTCTTACCTTAGGTGTGGGGTATCTCTTCACGGCTGCTCCAGCAAAGTGCAGTAACTTCTCTTTACCTTGGACAAGGGGTATCTCCTCACAGCCGCCCCAAGAAGAAAAGTGGTTGTCAGGTATGGGGATTGGAGAAATAAGGAGAGTTTGGTAAAAATGTCTAAACTTTTACTATGAGTTAATTATGGGGATTCAAAGATTCAATGCTTACTAAAGTTTATAGAGAATTTTCTGGTGGTCCAGTGGTTAAGACTTTGTGTTTTCACTGCTGAGGATGTGGGTTCCATCTCTGATCAGGGAACTAAGATCCTGTAAACTGTGGTGCAGCAATGCCCCCTAAAAAAAGCTTTAAAAATAAAGCTTATAACACTATATTCAATAATTGAACTTTTCTAAGAAAATAGAAATCAAATTTTCTCACACACAGACACACAAAAGATAAATATGTAAAGTGATAGAAATGTTAACCAGATAAATGGTAGGAATTCTTTCACAATGTATATCTATATGTATGTGTGTACATATGTATATATAAAGTCACCATAATGTATGCTATAAATATCTTACAATTTTGTGAATATCTCAATAAAAGTTAATTTTTTCACTTTATTTATTTTTAATTGAAGGATAATTGCTTTACAGTATTTTTTGGTTTCTACCAAACATCAACATGAATCAGCCATAGGTTTACCCATGTCCCCTCCCACTAATAAAGTTGAACTTTAAAAATCAATGAAATAAAATAAATAAGATGACACTGTGTAATTTCTGAGATTCCTTTAAGTTTCTCTTTTATAAATTAAACATATTTTGTCTTCCTAAATTGAAAATATTTTGCAACTAACACATTCATATCAGTTAATTCAAAGAGGAATTGTGCCTACTAAGATGAATTGTAATAATTTCACCTTTAGTACCAATATCCACCAGGAAGCTAAATGTCTTGGAATCAAAAGACCCAAAGATGTTCAGTGTCACTGCGGCAAACATCAAATGTAACAACAAGGAAATATTTGATCATGAACCATAAAGATCTTTTCTAAGCCATAAATTATGTTTAGAAGGAGACAGCAAACACAATTTGCTTTCAACTTTATACCTTCAGCACATTCATCTTCTTAGGTGTTAATATCAAGAGATGTAAATAGCCCAGGAACTACTTTTTGAAACTCAAGCAATAAAATTAATGACCTCTGTCAAAGATTTTCACATTTCTCATCACAATAAACAAATTGGACATAAAACAGCCTGGCTGAATGTGTCTTTGGTGGTAGAGGAGTGTCGGGGGGAGTACTGAGGAGTGGGTAGTGATATAACTTTTATTTAGAAAGGGGGAAAGGAAAGGAAAATGAACAAATAGTGCTTTAAACTATATTGGCCTAAAAATGACAGGTGTTCACTACAGAACCTGAAAAGCACAAGCCAAGGCAATTAAAATTGTGGTTTCTTTGTAATGTGGATATATGAAGTTTTTGTTTTAAAAACAATACCATGGGCCAGGTAAAAGGGAGACAAATGTGAGATGTGAGGCTGCAGACCTGTCAATTAGTAGCTGATGGCTCACTAAGGTTAGGGCATCTGCCAGGGTAGACCAATCTGTAATTGATTTCTCTTCGTTGCAGCCTATCTGAAGTGTGAAGGACACCATATGTCAGGACTACGTAGACTTTACTAGAGGCAAGTCAGGGACCAAAACTCTTTATAAGAATAGATAGTAAAGAAAACAGGTCAAACATATATTAAAACATAAATTTATTCATCTCCTTTTTTGAAAAAAATATGTTATATAGATGAAAGTTATTTTCTTTTTTTTAAATTTTAATTTTATTTTATTTTTAAACTTTACATAATTGTATTAGTTTTGCCAAATATCAAAATGAATCTGCCACAGGTATACATGAACCCTCCTCCCTCCCCCCTCCGCATACCATCCCTCTGGGTCATCCCAGTGCACTAGCCCCAAGCATCCAGTATCGTGCATCGAACCTGGACTGGCAACTTGTTTCTTACATGATATTTTACATGTTTCAATGTCATTCTCCCAAATCTTCCCACCCTCTCCCTCTCCCACAGAGTCCATAAGATTGTTCTATACATCAGTGTCTCTTTTGCTGTCTCGTACACCGGGTTATTGTTACCATCTTTCTAAATTCCATATATATGCGTTAGTATACTGTATTGGTGTTTTTCCTTCTGGCTTACTTCACTCTGTATAAGAGGCTCCAGTTTCATCCACCTCATTAGAACTGATTCAAATGTATTCTTTTTAATGGCTGAGTAATACTCCATTGTGTATATATACCACAGCTTTCTTATCCATTCATCTGCTGATGGACATCTAGGTTGCTTCCATGTCCTGGCTATTATAAACAGTGCTGCGATGAACACTGGGGTACACGTGTCTCTTTCCCTTCTAGTTTCCTCAGTGTGTATGCCCAGCAGTGGGATTGCTGGATCATAAGGCAGTTCTATTTCCAGTTTTTTAAGGAATCTCCACACTGTTCTCCATAGTGGCTGTACTAGTTTGCATTCCCACCAACAGTGTAAGAGGGTTCCCTTTTCTGCACACCCTCTCCAGCATTTATTATTTGTAGACTTTTGGATCGCAGCCATTCTGACTGGTGTGAAATGGTACCTCATAGTGGTTTTGATTTGCATTTCTCTGATAATGAGTGAAAGTTATTTTCTTAATATTTATTATATGAGGAAGGAATGTACACAAAGATAGTGAATATACAAATGTAATTTTTTAATACATATAGATACATTGCCATAGATAAGATCTCCATTTTCCCATGGGATTCAATTCAGGCTGTCATTTATTTTAGGAAAACCATCTACAAAATAGATTAAATCTGTTTGAAGTATTTTGGGGGCTGAATCTTTGCAGTTATTTTTGTGCATATGAACTTCTCTGTGGTGATAAATGTAGTGGAAGAGAATCTTTCAAAATGAATACAAATAAATAGAAAATTCTCCCAGTAACAAATCACAATTGAGTGTATATTAGTTACTTAACAGAAGATCTAAAAAGCTTACCTGTACATCCAAATGATCACAATATCCAAGCTCTATCTAGTGCCTAATGTGTACCATACTTGGTTTCAAGCATCTTATGCAGATTGAAATTCACTCTGTGAATGAAGTCACCTCTTCTACTGTTCATCCTCTATAACCCTCATGTTGAGTATATTGTATAACTACCATGTGGCAGAAGCATGGGCTCCAAAATCACTGCAGGTGGTGACTGCAATCATGAAATTAAAAGATGCTTGTTTCTTGGAAGAAAAGCTATGACAAATCTAGACAGTGTCATTAAAAAGTAGAGGTGTTTCTTTGCCAACAAAAATCCATATAGTTAAAGCAATGATTTTTCCAGTAGTCACATACAGATGTGAGAGTTGGACCACAAAAAAGATGAACATAAAATAATTGATGCATTTAAACTGTGATGCTGGAGAAGACTCTCAAGAGTCCCTTGGATGGCAAGGGGATCAAACAGGTAAATCCTAAAGTAAATCAACCCTGAATGTTCTTTGGGAGGGCTAATGCTGAAGATGAAGCTTCAGTACTTTGGCCACCTGATGTGAAGAGCCAACCCTTTGGAAAAGTCCCTGATGCTGGAAAAGACTGAGTACAGGAGAAAAAGGGGGCAACAGAGGGTGAGATGGTTGGATGACATCATTGACTCAATGGACATGAGTTGGCGCAAACTCTGGGAGGTAGTGAACGAGAGGGAAACCTGGCGTGCTACAGTATGTGGGGTTGAAAAGAGTAGGACATAGCTGAGCAACTGAACAACAACAAATGGGAAAAAGAGTTGTATGGATAAACAAGACTCTTCAGAGATTTAATCTTGACAAAGAGACTTAAGGTTGGATTTATCCAATAATTGAGTTTCTTATAGATGGAGAAAAGATTGAGAATATTATAATTAATAAAATTGTGGAAAGAGACCAGTAGTCATTAGGCATCTTCCTGGTTCCAGGTCAGAGGATGAACTTTGTTTGACTTGGTTATTCCCAAGTACCAACAAGCACGTTTCATTTCTGAGAGCTTAAACAACTTGAGTGAAATCATTAGTATCAATGAAAAGACAGCCAGATTTGAAGCAGAATCCATGAAATTCCTATTTCTACTTTCTTTTGTTAGGAAAAATGTTATTATTGCTGGTGAGCTGTCTAGTGACTAGAACCAGAATATGTGGCACAGAGCCTGCATTTGGTGTAGTTTTAAAACCGTTTACAATGCTTTATGTCCTTGTCTTTTGAGGTAAAAGGATGACTCAGGAGTTAATGACTGGGAAATGTGAAGATGTAGAAACAAAGAATAGCCAATGGGCTAGGGGACAGGTAATAATTTTGACAAAAATCTGCCACATGGTAAAATCACCAAACTCACAGTTCCTTGAAAGATACAGATAATGGCCTGACACACATTCCTATGTTGTTTAAACAGAAAGTATACTCCCACCAAAACCCACAAAAGATGTCCTTTTCACCACAGGGGACTGGAATGCAAAAGTAGGAAGTCAAGAGATACCTGGAATACCAGGCAAATTTAACCTTGGAGTACAAAATGAAGCAGAGCAAAGGCTAACAGAGTTTTCCAAGACAAGGCACTGGTCATAGCAAACACCTTCTTTGAACAACACAAGAGATGACTCTACACATGGACATCACCAGATGGTAAATCCCAATATCAAACTGAATATATTCTTTGCAGTCAAAGATGGAGAAGGTCTATACAGTCAGCAAAAATAAGACTGGGAGCTGACTGTGGCTCAGATCATGAACTCCTAATTGCCAAATTCAGAATTAAATTGAAGAAAGTAGGGGAAACCACTAGGCCATTGAGATATGACCTAAATCAAATCCCTTATGATTATACAGTGGAAGTGACAGATTCAAGGGATTAGATCTGATAGAGAGAAAGACTGAAGAAATATGGATGGAGGTTTGTGACATTGTAAGGAGGTGGTGATCAAGACCAGCCCCAAGAAAAATGCAAAAAGGGAAATGGTTGTCTGAGGAGGCCTTAAAAATAGCTGTGAAAAGTAGAGAAGTGAAAGGCAAAGGAGAAGAAAGATATACCCATTTGAATGCAGAGTTCCAAAGAATAGAAAGGAGAGATAAGAAAGACTTCCTCAATGATCAATGCAAAGAAATAGAGGAAAACAATAGAATGGAAAGACTAGAGATTTCTTCAAGAAAATTAGAGATAACAAGGGAAATTTTCATGCAAAGATGGTCACAATAAAGGACACAAATGGTATGGACCTAACAGAAGCAGAAGATATTAAGAAGAGGTGGCAAGAATACACAGAAGAACTATACAGAAAAAAATCTTAAAGACTCAGATAGCCATAATGGTGCAATCACTCACCTAGATCCAGCCATCCTGGAATGGGAAGTCAAGTGGGACTTAGGAAGCATCACTACAAACAAAGCTAGTGGAGGTGATGGAATTCCAGTTGAGCATTTCAAATCCTGAAAGATGATGCTGTGAAAGTGCTGCACTCAATATGCCAGCGAATTTGGAAAACTCAGCAGGGGCCACAGGAATGGAAAAGGTCAGTTTCATTCCAATCCCAAAGAAAGGCAATGTCAAAGAATGTTCGAACTACTGCACAATTGCACTCAACTCGCACTTTAGCAAAGTAATGCTCAAAATTCTCCAAGCTAGACTTCAACAGTATGTGATCTGTGAAATTTCAGATGTTCAAGCTGGATTTAGAAAAGGCAGAGGAAGCAGAGATCAAATTGCCATCTGTTGGATCATCGAAAAAACAAGAGATTTTCAGAAAAACATCTATTTCTTCATTATTGACTATGTCAAAGCCTTTGACTATGTGGATCACAACAAGCTGTGGAAAACTCTGAAAGAGATGGGAATACCAGACCACCTGACCTGCCTCCTGAGAAATCTGTATGCAGGTCAAGAAGCAATACATGGAAGACATGGAAGAAATGCAAAAATGGACCGGTTCTTAATTGGAAAATAATTACATCAAGCGTGTATAATTTCACCCTGCTTATTTAACTTCTATGCAGAGTACATCATGAGAAATGCCGGGCTGGATGAAGCGTTAGCTGGAATCAAGATTGTTGGGAGAAATATCAATAACTTCAGATATGCAGATGACACCTCCCATATGGCAGAAAGTGAAGAAAAACTAAAGAGCCTCTGATGAAAATGAAAGAGGAGAGTGAAAAAGCTGGCTTAAAACTCAAAATTCAAAAAAACGATCTTGGCATCCAGTCCCATCTCTTCATGGCAAATAAATGGGGAAATAATGGAAACAGTGACAGAATTCATTTTCTTGGACTCCAAAATCACTGCAGATGGTGACTGCAGCCATGAAATAAAAAAACACGTTTTCCTTGGGAAAAAAGCTGTGACAAACCTAGACAGCGTTTTGAAAAACCAGATGTATTTCTTTACTGACAAAGTTCCATGTAGTCAAAGCAATTGTTTTTCCAATAGTAAGGTATTGATGGGAGATTTGGACCATATAGAAAGCTGAGTGCTGAAGAACTGATGCTTTTGAACTATGGTGTTGGAGAAGACTCTTGAGAGTCCCTTGGACTGCAAGGATATCAAACCAGTCAATCCTAGAGGAAATTAATCCTGAATATTCATTTGAAGGACTGATGATGAAACTCCAATACTTTGGCCACCTGATGCAAAGAACCGACTCATTGGAAAACACCCTGATGATGAGAAAGATTGAAGGCAGGAGGCGAAGGGGATGACAGAGGATGAGATGGTTGGGTGGCATCACTGACTCAATGGACATGAGTTTGAGCAAACTCCAGGAGTTGGTGTTGGGCAGTTAATCCTGGAGTGCTGCAGTCCATGGATCACAAAGAGTTGGACATGACGGAGGGACTGAAATGAAATGAGACACCCCACCAGATGAAAATTGCTAACCTTTAGACCCTAGACTGGTTGGAACCAGAATGCTTATGATGCTGACTCCCTTATCACCAATCAGAAGAATATCCATGAGCTGATCACACCCCCTTTAACCACTACTATAAAACTCCTCACTACCCCTTCCAGATCCGGACACACACTCTTGAGGCATTAGCCCACTGTGATCCCCTTGTATGGCAAACAATAAAGCTATTCTTTTCTTCTTTACCCAAAACTCTGTCTCTGAGATTCAATTTGGTATGAGTGGTCCACAGAGGCTGGGATTTGGTGACAGTGTGGGCCAGATCAGACTTAGGGCATTCTTGACAGCCTGCTGAATATCACATTGATTAGACACTCTGAGAAGAGGCTTTGTGTGGAGAGGGGATTTGGGACTGAGAAGGATGGGTGATGAAAATAATTGGCTTCTTCTCTGTGTTCTACCTTGCAATTTTTCGTCTCCCTTGTGTGCTGGGCACTGCAGGAATGGCTCATCTGACTAATGAGCACCTTTGAGCACCTTTGTCTCACATACATTCCTCCACCTTCCCCTCTGCTCTGAAGTTCTGGGTAGCTGGCACTTAGTGACTCTACATCCAGCAAGGGGGTGACCTCTGACAGGGCTTGACCAATGGAAAACATCGGAATAGTATTAAGATCAAGAGGAAGGAAAAACTACATCGTATTTTTGCCCTTCTTTTTGTCTCAGGTGACATTTCTTCTGTGGCTCCATCTCCAGTTTAACAGACCCACCAGGGCTCCAGCTTCTGCCTGGTGACCCTGGATATTGGGCTCAATGTTCCTGCCTCCCTGGAGTGTGTGTATGTTTTAAAGCTTCAGATCAGTTTATATATATGAGCATATATATATTTGGCTGTGCTGGGTCTTTTTGGTTGCATGGGGTTTTCTCTAGAGTTGGCCAGCAGTAGCTACTCTCTAGTTGCAGTGCACTAGCTTCTCATTGCAGTGGCTTCTCTTGATGCAGAGCATAGGCTTTGGGGTTTGTGGACTTCAGCAGTTGTGGACACTAGAGCCAGGCCCAATAGTTGGGGTGCATGGGCTTAGTTGCCCCTTGGCATGTGGGATCTTCCCAGATCAGGGAGCAAACCCATGTGTCCTGCATTGGCAGGCAGATTATTTTTCACTGAGCTACAAGGGAAGCTGCGTAGAAGGGTTAACGACTGTCTCTGTTGGTAACCCTCTGGGTTCTTCACTGTCTCTGTCTGGATCTCCAGTGCCTTTTGGGTTGGCTCCTAGCAAGATTGTTTGAACAGGTAGGATCTCCTATGCATTCTGGATTCTGAATGAGGATTCTTTGCTTCATAGTTTCTGAAGCTCCCTGAAATTGGTAGTTTCTTGACCTCTTTTGTAATGGCTACAAATACTCTATGTGCTCCCAGATCTGAAAGCTTACCTCATTGCACAGATAATTTCTGTTGAAGTTAACTGTTGAGAATTGCTCTTTCCAAGATGATGCAGTTCTTTTCAAAATGCAAGTTCTATTGGGACTGGCCAAAAAATTCGATTGGGTTTTCCAT
Organism: Bos indicus x Bos taurus; assembly: GCF_003369695.1. NCBI lineage: Eukaryota > Metazoa > Chordata > Mammalia > Artiodactyla > Bovidae > Bos > Bos indicus x Bos taurus. The sequence continues at coordinate 77,022,605 of NC_040077.1, forward strand.
ATTATCTTACAGAAAAATTCAAAAAAACTTTTTGGACAACCCAGTATTTAAAGTGACCCAGTCGAGTTTCCATTTGTGCGATTCAAAACCAGCCCATTATAAAACAAACATTTACCTATGCCCAGAATAGTTACAAATGCCCCTGGCTCCCCAGAAACCCCCTTCAGACTCTTGAGCCGTCCTCTCAAGAATAGACTGCTTCAGGGTTCTATATGGCATAGTTTCACACTCCAAAACTCCTAGGGGCAAAGGTGAATTTTTGAAAGGTTTTCCTTAAAACTCCCTACATGTGTATCAAGGTGAAGGGAAATCTTCCCTTGTATTGCTCAGGAGAGATTGTGGGAGATGAGGGCCATAGTATGCCAGCAACAGTTTGGAAAAAACCTAACACCTGAGAACTGCCAGTCTTCTGAAAAAACAAAGTCAAAGACAAGTGAAAAATTGGGAAAACTTGCAACAGTACAGATAAGTAATGCCTTTAATAAATAAACAATCATATAAGTTAATGAAACTCCTTCATCAGTGATCTAGCAGTTTGCTTTCGAATATTTGGCAGATCTTGTTTTCTTCTTAGACTAAGAATTGTAATCAAACACAGGAGACTAGAACTTCACTGGTGGTTCAGTGGTTAATAATCCACCTGCCAATACAGGGGACATGGGTTTGATCTCTGGTCCAGGAAAATCACACACACTGGGGGGCAACTAAGCCCATGGGCCACAACTACTTACCTCTCGCTCTGGAGCCTGAAAATCACAAGTACCAAAGCCCATGAACCTAGAGTCTGAGTTCCACAAGTGAAGCCACTGCAATGAGAAGCCCTCACACTGCAAAAATGGAGTAACCCTTGCTCACCACAACTAGAGAAAGCCCACAACAAAGACCCAGTGTAGCCAAAAAGTATTAGCTACTTAATCTTTAAAAAGAGATATTAAAAAAAATAGGAGACTAAAAGTCCTATTCTATCATCCATCCTGAATATTTTTAAAATAATTTCTTGAGTAAGTCATATATGAACATTTCATAAAACTGATACAATACAAATAGATATATTACTGAACCAGAAGCTTTACATACAAGTGAACATCATTTATTTCTCTGAACATTCAAACCAAATAAACTTAATTAATAGAAAAAATATATATATATAGTAAAATGTATGTATCCTTCCAAGGTCCTTGACCATCTCCCAAACATGCTTTTTATCAGGGTAACTCTTGCTGTTGGTTTCTTGTATCCATCCAGGGATATTTAATGTATAGAATATGAACTGTATTTTTTAATCCAATGTTGCATATATGAGTAGTCCTATCTTCTGCTTTATTTTAATTTGTATTATATACCTTGGAGATTTGTCCACCTCAGTACATGGATTTCTCCTTCTTTTTCACAGAAGCATGATATCTAGTTTTATGTATTTGCCATACAATCTTTAAACAAGTAGTACATTGCTGGACATTTAGAGTGCTTTCATTTTTGCTAATACACACACATACTCAATATTCAACCTGTACATTCATTATTATGCATATAGTATTGATATTAGCAGGACACAGTCATGGAAATCCAAGTGTTATGCTAAAGTTTGTGTGCATTTTAAATGTGGATAAGTGTTGCTGAACTGCCCCAACAGAGAATAATCATTTTACATTGTAGGAATGTAAGAGAATTTCTGTTTCCCTATCAAACCATGAAGTGTACTATAAATTTGTTTGGAATTTATTACTTTAAGCAAAACTCATATCCCATTATAATCTTAATTTGAACATTTCTTAATTTGAATTAAATTGTGATTTTTATTCAGCTAGCCAGAACCACTTGTGTTTCATTTTCTGACTTGTTTACTCACGTCAATTGCCATTTTCCTAAGGGTTTATTAAATGGTCCTAATAACTCATGAAACTATTTATTAAAGATGCTATCAACTCATCTGTACTATGATTAAAACGATCTTCCTCTACTTTTAATTTATATTTTGATTTAGTGATTTTTAAATATGTAGAATCCTTTTAAAAATTCAAATTAATAAAGCTTCAATAATTTTGAATTTCCATTATATTTTGAAAAAAGTTCTTCATATTATGACCATAAAGACCTCATATTTTTACCTAAAGTATTTTATATTTCACCTTTAATACTTGTTTCATCTGGAATTAATTGTCTATGTGAATTGATTTTCTAGATATCTATTAAATGCCTCAACATTTATTTAATAGAGTTTATTTAAACCACTGAAGCTTCATTACCACTTTTATATGCACAGTTCCTATATTTATTTAAGTATATTTCTGGACTTTCCATTTGTTTCTCTAATGTTTTATTTATTTATACACTAGCATGTTATTTTTAACTGATGTAGCTATATAGTTGGAGTTGGTTTCAAGCAGGGCTAATTTCTGCTCACAGCTCTTTGATTATAGCCAGAATTTTCCTGCCTATTAATGAGCTGAGCTTTTATTTATATTTATTAACAATAATAACTCTAGTTTTTTAAAAAACTGTTTCTTTTTTTTTTTTTTGGCTGCACCCCCGTGGCTTGTGGGTCCTTGGTTCCCCTACCAGGGATAGAACCCAGTCCCTCAGCAGTGAGAGCAGACCACCGGACCACTAGGAAATTCCCCAGAATAGTTACTCAAGTTCTTTAAAAATCCTGTTGTCAATTTAATTAGGAATTTATTAACTTTATAGATGAATTTAGGAAAAATTAGAGACTTTATGATATTATTTTCTTATAAAAGAAGAGGGTATGCTTTATTATCCTCCCCCTTATTGTTTGTATTTCTCATTAAGTTTGTTTCTATTTTAAAATTTGTACTTTTTCATATTATAAAATACTTAAAATGATATATTGAAAAATATGTTGAGCAACCATATACCCACATCACTCAGCTGAAAAAATGTTTCCATATCAATACAGTTGAAGCTTCATATCAATGCTTCTATGTCTAGCTTTTTTCATTCATAGTATTTTTGAAATGTATCTATCTTGTCAGTAGTTGGTTCATTTTTATTGCAGGAATATGCCATATTTTGTTTATTCATTTACAAGATGACAACTGTTCTGTTTTTGACTACAATGAATGATGCTGCTATGAAGTCTGTGGGCATACCCCTCCTCCCCTACAAAGGCCAAATAAATTCCTAAAGGTAGAATTGATGGGTCATATGAAAAATTTATCTTTAGAATTTTGAAAGTTTATCAAATGTTTTCCATTGTAGTTGCACCATTCTACATTCCTAGTGGCAATGCTTGAGGTTTCCAGTTTTTCTATGTGCCTTCCAACACTCTGTATTTTCTGCTTTTTTCTTTCTTTCTTTCTATTTTTTTTTTTTTTTTTTTGATGAAAGCCATTATAGTTGATATAAGTTGATATATAGCTGGAGTTTCCCAGGTGGCACTAGTGGGAAAGAACCCTCCTGCCAATGCAGGGGACATAAGAGGCGTGAGTTCCATCTGTGGGTCAGGAGATCTCATGGAGGAAGGCATGGAAAAGACTGAGTGCCCAAGAATTGATGCTTTTGAACTGTGGTGTTGGAGAAGACTCTTGAGAGTCCTTGGACTGCAAAGAGATCCAAACAGTCCATCCTAAAGGAAATCAGTCCTGAATATTCATTGGAAGGACTGATGCTGAAGCTGAAACTCCAATACTTTGGCCACCTGATGCAAAGAACTGACTCATTTGAAAAGACCCTGATTCTGGGAAAGATTGAAGGCGGGAGGAAAAGGGGACAACAGGGGATGAGATGCTTGGATAGCATCACCAACCCAATGGACATGAGTTTAAGTAAACTCCGGGAGTTGGTGATGGACTGGGAGGCCTGGCATACTGCAGTTCATGGGTCACAAAGAGTCGGACACGACTGAGCAACTGAACTGAACTCAACTGATAATTGATATGAAGTATGCTGGATTTCGGAAAAGGCAATGGCACCCCACTCCAGTACTCCTGCCTGGAAAATCCCATGGATAGAGGAGCCTGGAAGGCTGCAGTCCATGGGGTCTCTGAGGGTTGGACATGACTGAGCGACTTCATTTTCATGCATTGGAGAAGGAAATGGCAACTCATTTCAGTGTTTGGAGAAGGAAATGGCAACTCATTCCAGTGTTCTTACCTGGAGAATCCCAGGGATGGGGGAGCCTGGTGGGGTGCCGTCTATGGGGTCACACAGAGTCGGATGACTGAAGTGACTTAGCAGCAGCAGCAGCATGCTGGATTTGTGGATTGTTTTGTAGAAAATTGCTGATTTTGAAATTTTTAGTCTTCCAATCTGTGATCATGAAATATATTTCATTTACCTTTGTTTAAATTTTTCTCAGCAATATTTTGTCATTTTTTCATTTAGATTTTAATTTGTTTTATTTTTCTTCTTGGAGACTATTGCTAATGGAATTGTTTCCTTAATATTATTTTAGCTTGGATTGTTCACTGATAGTGTTTAGAGGTAAAATTAATTTTATTTTTCATGTGTTGATGCTATACTATGCCACTATAATAAACTTGGGCATTTTTTTTTTTAGCATTTTTTTCTTCTTGTGTATTAGTATTTCCCACATATAGAATTATGTCATCTGTGAAGACAGATTTTTTTGTTTTTCTATCTTGATAACTTTATCTCCTCTCTTCCTCCCTCCTTTCCTTCTTTTCTTCCTTCAACATGACTTCACTGCCTAGAAACACAGCATAATATTAATTGAAAGTGGCAAGAGCAGGCATCCTGAACTTCTTCCTTATATTAGAGTGGGTGGAATTCAGTCTTTTATCATTAAGTAAAATTTTAGCTATGAGATTTTTATAGATAGTCTTTAGGAGGTTAAACAAGTTCCCTTATATTCCTAGTTTGTTAAGAGTTTTATTATGTTTATATAAACTATTGTTAATTTTTCTACATCAGCTGAGATATTCATATGCTTTATTATACTAACTTCATGTATTACATTAACTGATTTCTAGTCATTAAACCAACTTTACATTCCTAAGATAAATTCTACTTTTTATGGTGTAAAATTCTTTATGTATGTTGCTACATTAATTTTGTTACTATTTTGTTAAAGATTTTTATGTCTATGCTCATAAAAAAATGTTAGTCTGTAGTCTCCTTTGGCTGTGATATTTTTGTCTGATTTATGTGTTAGTCATTCAGTCATGTCCGACTCTCTGTGACCACACGGACTGCAGCCCGCCAGACTTTTCTGTCCATGGAATTCTCCAGGCAAGAGTACTGGAGTGGGTTGCCATTTCCTTCTCCAATTTTTCTGGTTTAGTAGGAGGGTAATGAACTCATAGAATAAACTGGAAAATGTTGTCTTATTAATAGGAAGTGTTTGTAAATGATATTTCTTCTTTAAATAAAGTGGTAGAATATATCACTGAAGCAATTTGAGTCTAAGCTTCTCTTTGGACTAATATTTTTAATCATTAGTTCAACTTTTAGAAATTTATTTTTTGTTTTCCTGTAGTCTTGAGCAAGTTATAGTAATTTCTGTCTTCCTAGATTTTATTAGCTTCATCTAAATTGTCTAACTTGTTGACCTATTTTTTCCCATATTCTATATTCTGAACAGTTGGTAATTATTACCTTTTTTATTCCTCAATATGATAGTTTTTGTCTTTTTCATTTGTATTAGTCAGTTTGTATCAGAGGTTGGTACATTTTTTTTCTGTACAAAACTAGATAAAAAATGTTTTAGAACTTACAGGCCATAATGTCTATTGCACCTAATTTACCCCATTACTGTAACATAAAAGTAACCACAGACAGCACATAAACGAGAGAGAATTGCTATGTTTTATATTATAAAAGTTTTTTTTTTCTTTTTTCAGGAAACAGAGCACAAGCCAAATTGCTAACCTCTGATATAGCTAAAGGTATATGAATGTTCTTGATCTGAACAGAAAGCCATTTTTTTTCTGTTTCATTGCCTTTCTTTCTTGCATGCTGTTTTCTTTTTGAAGAAAATTCATTGATTTCTGCTCTATTTTTAAAAATTTTTGCTTGCTTTGAGTTTAGTATACTTCCATTTTTCTAGTTTTTCCTGATGGTAGTTTAGCTAACTGATTCAATCCTTTTCTTTCTTCCTGTCTAGGCATTTGCAATGTAAATTTACTTATAAATACTACTTGACCTGTTGATAGGTTTATAATATTCTGTTTTTGTTTCCATTAAGTTAAAAGTATTTTTAAAATTTCCATGAATTTTTTCTTGACTCATTAGATAGAAGAGGATAATTTAACTTCAAGATATTTGGAAGTCTCCCATATTTCTTTTCAGTATTGATTTCTAATTTAAATCTGCAATGGTCAGAGAGCATACTTTCTATGGCTTTAATATTTTAAAATTTTTTTGTAGTCTATCATATGAAAACACTTCATATATGCTGAAAAATAGTGCATATTCTTGAATAGTTGAATTCAACATTTTATATGTTAGATCAAGTTGTTAAAAGTGTTATTAAGCTCTTCTATGTCTTTGCTGATTTTTTGTTTTGTTGTTTTATCAATTATTGGTTATCATGTATTGAAATCTCCAAATGTTATTCTTGTTTTGTCTCTTTCTTCTTTCAGTTCTTCCCATTTTTGCCTCATGTATTTTGATACTCTGTTATAACATATGTACACTTATATTTGCTATGTCTTTTTAGTGTATTGACTCTTTTAGGAAAGTTCCTCTATGTTACTAGTGAGATTTTTTTTTTTTTTTTGCTTAAGTCTATTTAGTTTCATGCTAATACATTCATTTTATTTCTAATATTTTCATTGTTTCTATAATATACACTATTCTATTCCTTTAAAATAAAACATAAACTCTTTTTTTAATCTAAGGTTTGTCTCATGAAGACAACATATATTTACATCTTTGTTTTCTCTATTCAGATACTATCTAACTTTTGATTGGTCTATAGTCCTTTGCATTTAGTATGATTATTGATATGGTTGTATTTATATTTCATGTTTTGCTATTAATTTTCTGTATGTAAATACTTTTTAAAAATTTAAATTCTTTTCTAAGAAAAGTCTTTCTAGCCATTGCTGCTTTAACCATAGCTTTCTATAATATATTGTCTTCTTTTCCTTTCAGTGGTAACCCTTGACTTCCTAACATAGCAGTGTATATGGCAGTATACTTTATGTTTTGTACATCTCCCCATCCTCTCCTCTCAGCTTCACCACATATTACATTTCATTATTTTATTTTTTCCTTAGTTTCATTTTTTTACATTCATATATCTAATATTTGGTTTATGTTCTTTATGTTACATTTTGATCCCTAAAATTAAACTAAGAAAGTGTGGTTTATAATACTCCCAGTATTTATTCTTCCTTCCCCTCGTACCTGTTATGAGTCATTTTATTTCTACATCCATATTTTAAGTTTCCATCCACCCAGTTTCTAAGATTTTTGTTCTGTTCAAAATAAAAATCCCACAAAATTTTGAGACTTAATTATAAATTTAAATTAATGTATGATGCTTTTGAACTGTGGTGTTGGAGAACATTCTTGAGAGTCCCTTAGACTGCAAGGAGATCAAACTGGTTCATCCTAGAAGAAATCAGTCCTGAATATTCATTGGAAGGACTGATGCTGAAGCTGAAACTCCAATACTTTGGCCACCTGATGCAAAGAACTGACTCATTGGAAAAGGCCCTGATGCTGGGAAAGATTGAAGGCAGGAGAAGGGGATGACAGAGGATGAGATGGGTGGATGGCATCACCCACTCTATGGCCATGAGTTTGAGCAAGATCTGGGAGTTGGTGATCATAGGGAAGCCTGGTGTGCTGCAGTCCATGGGGTCACGGAGAGTCAGACACAACTGAATGACTGAACTGAACTGATTGCTCTCTGAGAGATATTTTGCTGTTAATTAAACAGCATTTTCTTTTGCTAAATTATATTCTATAGCAGTTCTTAAATAAACATATATGCATCATTCAAACTGTACTAAATTCTCTTATATTTATAAATATTCATCTGTTTCATTTAACTCATAGAAGTTTGATTAGATATAAAATTCTTAAACTACTGTGTTCCTTAGAGCTCTGGAGGTATTGTATAATGTCCTCTGAGACCTATCTCAGGTTTTTTGTAACCTTCCATGTAGCTTGATATTTTATTTTGCCTTAAATATTCTGGCATCAGTTTGCTAGGAGTGCCATAACAAAGTACCAGATACTGAGTGTTTTAACCAATAGGCATTTCTTTTCTCATTGTTCTGGATGCTTGATTTTCAAAGCTGAGGTGCCAGGAAGGTTTATGTCTTTGAAGGCTTCTCTCCTAAGCTTGCTGTTGGCAATTCTTATTGTTTCTTCACATGGCCAGGCCTCTATTAGTTTGCATCCTTTTATTTTACTTTCTGACATTTTATTGGACTGGATTTACTACTGTTCTTTCTTTCAAAGTCTTATCTCTAAATGCAGTCACATTCTGAGTTACTGGAGATTAAGACTTAAACATCCTGCAAAAGCCAATAATTTTAATCCATCGATTTTCAATTCTGTATAATGTTAATGATATTTTATTAATTTTTATTTTTCTTTAGGAAAGCAATATTTACCTCAATGCCTAGGTTTAGGTTTTCTTTTTTTTTTTTTTTTATTTTTTTGCATTGTATCTTGGAACTTTTCAAATTTGATTCTTGTAGTTTAACAGGACAATAGTTATGTAACTGTGGCATCTCTTGTCTTTCCTAAGAAATAGTTCTATTTCCTTTTAATTTGTTGTTTGTTTTCTCTTACTCTTTTCCCCTACATTCTGCTTTGTATATACCAAGAAGATCCAGCCAGTCCATCCTAAAGGAGATCAGTCCTGGGTGTTCATTGGAGGGACTGATGTTGAAGCTGAAACTCCAATACTTTGGCCACATGATGTGAAAAGCTGACTCATTTGAAAAGACGCTGATGCTGGGAAAGATTGAGGGCAGGAGAAGGGGACAATAGAGGATGAGATTGTTGGATGGTGTCACCGACTTGATGGACATGGGTTTGGGTGAACTCCAGGAGTTGGTGATGGACAGGGAGGCCTGGCGTGCTGCAGTTCATGGGGTCGCAAAGAGTCAGACAGGACTGAACGACTGAACTGAACTGAACTGCTCTCAGCAGTATCGACTTTGTCTTTATGCTACTTCTTACATAGAGTTTATTTCTGGCATGAATTTATTTTCCTCTATTTCACTTTTTTTAAAATTTGTCATTGTTTTAACTAAGGTCGTAGATCCTGAATCATATCTTACTTTATTTTGTACTATCATCTTAAACTTTGAATACCTCTGATTTTATGTCAATATCTTATAATTTTTCAAAAATTTACATAATTTCATTTTATTTGCTTATTTTTTATTGACAAATAGTTAATTTGAAATATTATATTAGTTTTAGGTGTACAGCATAGTAATTCAATGTTTGTATAGATTATACTCCATTTAAAGTTATTATATAATATCGGCTGTATTCCCTGTACTGTATAATATGTCCTATAGCTTAATTTATTTTATACATTGTAATTTGTACCTTTCAATCCCCTACCCTTATCTTGTATTTTCCATCTTTTATGATTTATGTGTGGTCACCACTTTTATCAGCTTTGTGATTTTTCTTTCCTGTCAAGGATTCTATACTTTTCATCATGTCTCTAACCTCCTATTCCCTTTTAGTGTTACAAGTAGTGTCTCCTACATTGTATTGTTGCCTGTTTTAACATTTCTCACCTCTGAATAAAACATATACTTTGTATCAGCTATTTTAATGGGGATAAACTAGAGAAGTATTATAAACCAGAAGAAGTACTATTGTAGGAATAAGCTAGAGAAGTATTGTAAACCAGAAGTTCTCTCTAGATCTCAGTAAGAAGTTCTCTCTAGATCTCATATAGTAAAATGACTATATAATATATAGTCATTTTACCCTCATTGATCTGACTTGAACTTCTTCCCAGGCAATAGAGATCAGAGCTGCAGGTTACTCAAAGTGATAAAAACCTCTTTTATGTGATATGCTTCACAGAGAGACAGCATCCAGTGAAATGAGTTCTCTGTGTACTTCATTAACAGGTTTGACTCCTTTGCTTCTTCATTATGTGAAATGAGGTTCAAGAAAACTTTCACTACTGCACCAATAGTCCATTGCCATTGTTCTAAAGATAATGTCAATTTGATCCTTCCAAGCAAGATATCTACTCTAGAAAATTGTTCAGATTTTACATTTGTGTGAGGTCACCAGCTATAAATGTCAGGTTATGTATCTCTCCACTCTTTCATGTAATTTTCAGTACATCTGTTAGCTTTCCCTTGAACACTATGAGGACATTATGTGTAATTCCTAGTCTCATTGAAATTTCAACTTGATCTGATCTTATTCTTCTAATTGTTTGGTGATATTTTTATTTTCTTTCTTTTTTTCATGAAAAAAAATGTGGTGGAAATGTGCTTACACATTCCTTTAAACATAAAATTATAATTAATGTATATCATTTAATGTATTGGCAATTTCAGACATAATTTCAAAGGCTGTGTTTGTATTAACTCATTTAGTGAGATTAGAATATCTAATTTCGTATATATTCATGTTTATGCATTTCCATGGTGAGGAGAGCATCAAAGGCTTTTATCAGACTTTCAAAAGGATATAGAATTTCAAAATGATTTAAAAACACTGATTCCAAAAGTAATATGATTAGCAAATTAAAAAGTCTTGAATGTAATTATGCTAAACACACTGGTTCTAGAACCCAAGAGACCAGAAAACTATTGAAATCAATCTGAAATTCCAAATGTACACTAAACATCCTCTACAGACTTTATGAATACACCATATGCTTGTTAACTATTGTTTTCCAGTTCCAAATTTATGGAAATGCACTTGTGAATAACATACAAATTTATACTGCCTTATTTTATCAATGCATGTTTTCTCAATCAATAATTAATAATAGTGAACACTTACTGAGCATTTAAAATTTGCAACTTTTATATGTGTATTTTTGCGTTTCATTTAAATTCTCAAAACAGCCTTATGAAGTTGATTCTGTTGTGATTACCCCATTTTTGAGATTAGGAGATCAAAATATAAGAAAGTTAAGTAGTTTGACAACTTATGATAGTAAACAGTGAAGTGAGATCTGAATGCAGGCTATTAATTTCCAGAGGCTTCAGTTCAATTTAGTCACTCAGTGGTGTCCAACTCTTTGCGACCCCATGAATCGCAGCATGCCAGGCCTCCCTGTCCATCACCAACTCCCGGAGTTCATTCAGACTCATGTCCATCAAGTTGGTGATGCCACCCAGACATCTCATCCTCTGTCGTCCCCTTCTCCTCCTGCACTCAATCCCTCCCAGCATCAGAGTCTTTTCCAACGAGTCAACACTTCCCATGAGGTAGCCAAAGTAGTGGAGTTTCAGCTTTAGCATCAGTCCTTCCAAAGAACACCCAGGACTGATCTCCTTTAGAATGGACTGGTTGGATCTCCTTGCAGTCTAAGGGACTCTCAAGAGTCTTCTCCAACACCACAGTTCAAAGGCATCAATTTTTCGGCGCTCAGCTTTCTTCACACTCCAACTCTCACATCCATACATGACCACTGGAAAAACCACAGCCTTGACTAGACAGACCTTTGTTGGCAAAGTAATGTCTCTGCTTTTCAATATGCTATCTAGGTTGGTCATAAGTTTTCTTCCAAGGAGTAAGTGTCTTTTAATTTCATGTCTGCAATCACCATCTGCAGTGATTTTGGAGCCCCCCCAAATAAAGTCTGACACTGTTTCCAGTGTTTCCCCACCTATTTGCCATGACGTGATGGGACCAGATGCCATGATCTTCGTTTTCTGAATGTTGAGTTTTAAGCCAACCTTTTCACTTTCTTCTTTCACTTTCATCAAGAGGCTTTTTAGTTCCTCTTCACTTTCTGCCATAAGGGTGGTGTCCTCTGCATATCTGAGGTTATTGGTATTTCTCCCAACAATCTTGATTTCAGCTTGTGCTTCTTCCAGACCAGCGTTTCTCTTGATGTACTCTGCATATAAATTAAATAAGCAGGGTGACAATATACAGCCTTGACGTACTCCTTTTCCTATTTGGAACCAGTCTGTTGGTCCATGTCCAGTTCTAACTGTTGCTTCCTGACCTTAACTATTATGTTAAAATCATGTTCACCATATTCTGAAACTCATCCTTTTTTGAGATCTGTCATGCTTTGCTTTTGTTTGTTTAAAATACTGAAACAGGGTCTCCATTACATGACAATAGTGAAACTGAGCGTAAACTTCTTCTGATAGTCAGTGAGTCATCCTTGCGAGCTTATTTACTATATGATGCTGTAAAATGGTTAGAAAATTAACCTACTTTGTAGTGAAGAGAGACCAGTCAAGGAAGAATGGGGCTGATTTAAAGAAGCAAGACTGGCAACAAAATGTTAGGACAAGGTTCTGAAGAATCAATGTCCTATCTTTTGTATTTCATTCAGTAGAAAATGGGTATATATAAGAATGAACTGCGTTGGTTCTGTCCTATGACAGAAACTCAGGACAATCCATGGCAGGCTCTGAGGATGTCTGAAGTTTGTCTTGAATCCCGATGCAAGTCATCAATGCCTTTATTCTGTTTCTGCTATCCTTGTTTCAACCTCCACTTCCTCCCTTTGTCTTCTTGTCTGCTCATCACTTCCTGTTGGTCTTTTCAAGGGATCAACGATTTTCAATCATACTGCGTGACCTCTGTTCTAGATCTATTTCAGATCTATTTATTTCAGACTCTCTGCTGGAGCTGCCTGAACCAGCATAGCCCTGTACCTCTGCTCCATCAGTTTCCCAGTTCTTGTAACAGAAATAGGGAATTAGGGATGATTAAATGTATTTGGTGTGTTTGGAAGTGAATGCACTGAGAGGAAATTAATATTAAAATGGTGTGCAAATTGAGGATTATAGATTCATTTAAAGAATCCATATCATTTTAAACATTTCTAGCCTCACCAATCTTTTTTGACTTTTTTTTCATAGCTAGGCTGAGTTCTATCTGTAGGTCATAGCACAATCTATTAATGTTCTCATTCACTCAGTCATGTCTGACTCTTTGTGACCCCATGGACTGGAGCCTGCCAGGCAAGAATACTGGCGTGGGTTGCCATTTCCTTCTCCACAAGCTACTAACAGCACTGTACAAATGAACAGTCTTACAAAGTAATGAGATTTGAAAGTACAAACAAATTGCAATTGAATTTGTAGTTCACTTTTATAAAAGAGAAGGTCCGGTGGTAAAATCTTTTCTTTTGTCATTATCTGATTCTGTTCACACTGTGTTTTATCCTGAAGACATTTAATGTTTTGGTGAATAAAGAATATCTTATAGTATCTTTTTTAAGCAAAGTGCAAGAAAAGTGAAACTTTATAAACAATCACATGTTTATTGTATTATCAAAATAAACTCATACACTGGTTGGATAGGGATGTCTATTTTGGGAGATATTTGTGCTGAATTTAAAATTTAGCTTTCTAATCTTTTGGCATTCAGTTTTGCCATTATCTTTTCTTTGTCCAGAGTATTCAGAATTTTAACAATGTTTATCTTGATTTTCTATTTATAAGTGTTCATTTAAATATCCTCTTTTAATGTAACTATATTTATCTCAGGTGTACCTCTGGGCCCAACGGGGATAATTTTGGGCTTGTATATCCAATGCAATAAACATTATTTTGTATTCTATAGAAAATAAACCTTTCCTTTTTCCCTTATGAAGCAGCTGTCCAACTAGGCAGAGTGGGAGAGGGAATAAATGTCTTCCATTTTAAGGAAATATAATGTTTTTAGTCCTGGCTTTACACCCACTATTGTACCTGTTAGAATGAAGTTATGCACATTTTGGTTTTCCTCTTTTCTGTCTTTCTCTTCCTTTCTTTATTCCTCTTTTCTCCTTTTCTCTCTTCCTTTATTTTGATATATACTGAGTTTCTTTTTTCCCCCACTGCGAGCTAACAGACTATCACTTTCTGGTCTGTTATTTCACATGCATCTGTCAGCTTTGCAGCTTCCAAAAACATTATAGTCATTGTTTTTGCTTCTATTTCATTGTAAATTTATGCTTGTAAGTAAAATTTTGATGTAATCCTCATGTGATATTGGGGTAGAATATGCGTGTTTAATTGGCCAGCTGAAGAAATCCTCCAACTATTTTCCAAACCCTAATTTTCTCAACTTTAAAGTAGGGATAATACTATTTACCTTACACAGTTGTGTGAAGATTGGAAACAATATTTCCATGAATGATCTCTTTCACCTAGAAATGCTCTAAACTTTAAACTTACTTATATAGCTCTCATTCTATTTCTATTTCTGAATTGGAGACAAATCTTTACCTGCTCTGCCATCAGAGGTAGAGCACTATGTGACAGAAATCTAAAACTTCATATTTTATGGGAGAATGCTTCTGTATAATTTTCTAATGCAAATGAAGAATAACACATTTCACAAGGTAATTAGAAATGAGTATCAAAATAATACTAATACCAAAATAAACATCAATTATATATATATATAAAATATATCTTGCTTGAAGGAATATATAAATAACATATAAACACTAATATATAAATACCAAAATAATACATAAATACCAATAATATCTTGCTTGAAGAAATGGGAATTGAGATTCCCATTGGGGAATTTCTGGTTTTTATAGCAGTTTTCATAAAATTGATTTTTTTTATTGTGTACATGCATAATTAAAAAATAAGCTATACTATGCAAATAAATGCATAAGAATAGAATTTTTAATGTGAAAGAAAGGAACAGAGAAAAGGATGGAGGCAGGGAAGTAGGTTCAGACTTTGCTGGAATTCTAATGGCTAATGATTGGGCTAAGTCTAATCTGAAACTGTCTGACTTCATTACCTAATGCTGCCTGAAAATAGAAGTAATTAATATATGATCAATGGCAGACAAATCCAATGCCAATCTGTTACACAGTCATCAGCAGGAGTTTCATGGCATCTTCTCAGTCACATCTTTGTGTCCTTTAATTCCAAGAAAAGAGTCTACCTAGGTAAAGGGCCCTCACTCCAGTCTTAATCTACTCCAGCCCAGACTTTGCTGAATCCCATAAGTCTCTTCCTGAATTTTGAAACCACTATCTCATTCTGGCAAGAACATTTTATGACTTCTATCACCTCAAGAAAGTACAGGGAGAAAAGCTCTTTTGGATCTAGTCCCTGACTTTCTTGCCTAATTTTTTATAAAAATCCCATCCTTAGAGAAAGCTCCAGATGTTGGATTTGGAGGGCAGCATGGACTTTCTCACTCTTATATTCTCCATTAGCACAAAAGCCACTTTCAATCACTATTGCTAACATCTTTGTTAGGGAAATGTAGTTTCCAGAACATTCCTTTTATTGTACCTTTCTCACATTGTCACTCCTAAATCTTTCCTTATTTTAACCATGGAGTCATGTTTCCTAAGCCTTGGATATTCTGAAATGCTTACAATTTCCCAAATCTATCATGTCCTATCAGAGTCTGGATTTGTGCATGCTATTTCAATTTCCTGGATGCCCAATAACCTTGACTGATGACCTGGCATATTTCAACATAGCATTCATGTGTCTCCTCTGTTCAAGGTTTCCTTCACTCCTCCCTACTCATTCCGTGTACATCTTCTGTAGTGACTATACCTACTGTGAGCCACAAGAGAGTAGGAAGTATTTCTCATTTCACTTTTTATCTTTATTCTCCAGTATAAGGCCTGCACAAAAAAGGAACTCCAAAGTCTCCAGTAAGTAATAGTGAACACAATGTGGGTAGAAAACACTAGGGATGGCAAATGAGTTCATATTAACTAATAACTTCTGCAGTCTGTGTTTTTAACTTGTAGGAAGTGGGAGCAAAGATGAAATTCATCAACGTCTGTAGTAATAAACTTTGATGATGCATGGTTTCTTTGAGCCTGTGGTGAAGGAACATATGTTGAATAACTAGGTATGCAAATTTAAAGTTAAATATTAACAAAAAACAGCTATGACCATACAGTTGGACTTCATTATCCAGAGGTCTTATTTTCATGGGCTCAACCTATCAAGGATAGAAGCTATCCCCCCCAAAATTTCAGAAACTTCCAAAAAAAAAACAAACTTGAGTTTACCCCATGCTGGCAACTATTTACACAGCATCTATATTATAAGTAGTACTATTTACATAGAATTTACATGGCATTAGGTATTATATGTAATCTAGAAATGATTTAAAGTATCAGAGGATATGTATAGGTTATATGCAAGTACTACACCATTTTATATAACAGAAAAACTACTACATGTTTTGGTATCCACAGGAGTTCCTGAAAACAATTCCCTGCAGATACAAAGGGTGACTGTACATACAAAAACTGCATTGCATTATTTTACAGCATCTAGTAACTACAGTCATTTTTCACCCTTGACTTGAAACACAGCATTAAATGAATAATGCTCATATTGTTCACAATTTTAACTTACCTCAAAGAGCAAACCCCATATCTATTCGAATATTTTACCTTCCCCAGCTGAAAGCAACAGTGGAAACCTGAGACAGGCAGGAGGCAATTCAGTGAGCTATAGACAGGCAGAGTTGAGGCTTTGCATTTTAATGCCAGTTCTCATTTTGATGTCTAAACCAAAACAAAAATAAAGAATTTCAGTTGAAATGACTAAAGCTTCTTGTTTTAGAGTCAATAAATAAGTTATTTCTGCTACTTTGCTTTTCTGAAACAAATTGGGTAAACATGGCTTGTGAAAGTTTGATGTTTTAGCATGTATGGTTAACAAGCTTTACTGAGAAAGTTTAGGGCCTCTTGCAAAAATGTGGCAAACATTTAAAGACAATCAAATGGCAGAGTATAAAGTTCACTAAAGAAAACTGCCACCTTTTTCTCCATCCAGAAGCACTGGCTATAAATACACAAGTCTTATTGATTCTTGTGGACGTGTTTCTGTTCATGACTTTGACATTAGGAGAACACAGTTACTTCTTTTCCCTTTTGTGGACATGCTTTTCCTAACACAGCTCAAAGATATTGAAGCAGAAAGTAGTTCATTTATGAAAGTCTACACAAAAGTTACCAAGTCTAAGCTCACTCTGCTTGCTATACAAGAGGCCAGTGAATCCAAGAGATGGAATGCTGAGCTGGCCGAGAAATGGCAGACTAATGTCTCAAAATAACCATCTTGTTGGGGTCTGGATGCCAGACCCCAACTTTTATTGATCAGAGATGGGGGTGGGTGAGAAAACAAGGTAAAAAGGCCATTTAATCTTTCAAGTATCTCGTAGAACGGCAAGCCTCAGGCAGGGCAATTTGTTAATTTCTTCCTCCCTGGAATCTACAGATTGTCAGTTTTCTGAACAAAGGAAATTTAGCTTAACAGTCAGGCAGAGGGGCAGGATTTGCTGAGGCAGGCCATTATGTGTGATTATAATAACAAAAGTGCCCCCCAAACAGATCTACCACAGAAGAGTCAAAATTGGCTCTTCCCAGTTACACAAACACAGAGACAGGCTCACATTTAACCAATATCTATAAGATTTAGAGTTCACTTCTCAAGTTTTCAATTCTTTTTCTTTCATTTATTCATTCCTTCTATATAAGTAGATCTTTCTTACCTCCAGAAATGTTTACCTGAATCGCTCCCAGGATAGCATTCTGTCAGGGGAAGCACACTGACTGAAACTGCCCACCCTGGCCAGGCACCATAGTAACCATTTGCATGAGTTGTTTTACAACAGGGGATCCTGGTAAAGATTACTGAAGTAATAAGCCACCAACAACTGGAAGAGTTCAGGAAAGGTCAAAAGGAGACACCACATGTCTGACCACTTCCCAGAATCGTTCTCTCTGGCATCCATCTTGGCTGAACAAGGCGTGCACCACCAGGAAGGACTCTGAGTCAGAATGATTGGCTAAAGGCAACCTGGAAACTAATCTCATCACCCTAAAACCGGAGACTGAAAGCCAAGTGGCAGAGCTGTTCTCCTGGGTTCCCTTACCCTTCTGCTCTCCACCTGGGTGCCCTTTCCCAATAAAATCTCTTGCTTTGTCAGCACGTGTGTCTCCTCAGACAATTCATTTCTGAGTGTTAGACAAGAGCCCAGTTTTGGGCCCTGGAAGGGGTCTTCCTTCCTGCAACAATTCCATTTCTTTATTTTCTTATTCAAACAGAATATTGAAAAAGTACCCATCTTATGCCTCTACATAACTAGCCATCATTCCATAGCTCACATCCAGGGGAATACGTTAATTTATTCCTTCCTGCAATCTATAGGTTGTCAGTTTTCTGAACAAAGGCAATTCAGCTTAACAGTCAGGCAGAGAGGCAGGATTCTCCTAGGCAGGCCATTATGTGTAATTATAATAATTACAGATCTACCACAGAGGAGTAAAAATTGGCTCTTAACAGTTACACAAAACAGAGATAGGCCTGCATTTAACCAAAATCTGTAATATTTATGTTGCAGGAAGGGGGACCCCTTTCCAGGGCCCCAAACTGGGCTCTTGTCTAACACTCAGAAATAAATTGTCGGAGGAGACACATGTGCTGACAAAGCAAGAGATTTTATTGGGAAAGGGCACCTGGGTGGAGAGCAGTAGGGTAAGGCAACCCAGGAGAACAGCTCTGCCATGAGGCTTGCAGTCTCCGAATTTATGGTGATGGGATTAGTTTCCAGGTTGCCTTTAGCCAATCATTCTGACTCAGAGTCCTTCCTGGTGGTGCATGCCTTGTTCAGCCAAGATGGATGCCAGAGAGAAGGATTCTGGGAAGTGGTAAGGTAAGGGAACCCAGGAGAACTGCTCTGCCACGTGGCTTGCAGTCTCGGGTTTTATGGTGATGGGATTAGTTTCCGGGTGGTCTTTGGCCAATCATTCTAACTCAGAGTCTTTCCTGGTGGCCCATGCATCGCTCGACCAAGATGGATGCTAGCAAGGGGGATTCTGGGAAGTGGACGGACACGCGGTATTTCCTTTCAACCTTCCCCAAACTCTTCTGGTTGGTGGTGGCTTATTAGTTCTGTATTCCTTATCAGGAGCTCCTGTCATAAAACAATTCATGCAAATAGTTACTATGGTGCCTGGTCAGGGTGGGCGGTTTCAATCAGTGTTCTTCCCCTAACAACTCTCCCCTGAGAGACTCCATACTCAAGATACTTCTTGGGAATTGGGGTGGAGGTCTCTTTCTTCTGTAATTTCTTCCTGCTGTGCATGGGCATAGGCCTGCCTATCAGAGCAGAAGTCTCTCTCTACCAGATCTAAGTCAAGGTATTTTTTGCCTGAAACCAGCATTCACCTTGTAATAACAGCAATTTAGTTTGAAACTGTTGGCCCCTTTCAGAGATGAAATAGACAGGGGCCAAACTGGAGACCTAACAGGATGGTCATCTCTGGTCCCCGGAAACAGAAGGCAACATTTGGGTTGTGAGTTGCAGGGGTTTTGACCTATTTTGATTGGTTGGTGGTGAGGTAACAGAGCTGTGCTCCAGGAATCTTGTGTTCAGTCTGAAGTTACCATCCTCCACCTGGGTGGGGGCTCAAAGACATTGTTATGCATATTTTTTTGAGTAGGAACCAGGACTCTGTCTGAAGGCTGTACAAACCTTGATTGTTTCTCCTATTTCTGTATCCCCTCCCTCCCCTGATTAGCAATTATTTGAATCCACCCTTTGGAACTCAGGGAAGGTCAAGGAGGCTGAATGAAGCCTATATACTACAGACAACAAATGGAGAACACAGAGCAGATCTCTACTCCAGAGCTCCACAGAGTTCTACTCAGTTCTAATTTAGGGAACTAGGCAACTATGACTGTGATAACTCCCTGTCAAAATGGAGCATAGGATGGCCTCAGCTTGGAGTATAGACACTTAATTGGAAGTATTTCTGAGTTCCAAGTTCTAGATCTGAGTCTTATATGATTAAAATCTCAATCCCTTGGTCTGCCATTTTGGTGTAACAGACCCAATTAGAAGTAGTTGGAGGAGTGATAACTGGAATTTAGTAGACAAAATAAATCTCATTTCTTTCTAGAAGAATAGGCCTGAAACCCAGTCTGGACCTGGCACTTCAGGGAGACTTGTAGCCAGGTAGCCAGTTGCCTAGTTTTATAAAAAGTAAGGTTGCAATTACTAGCTTCCAGCAAACATTGTTTTGAGAATGGTGGCATCCAAGCCTGACATGATTCAGAAAACTCAAGTGTTTAGCAATACAAGGTCTAATCTGAAAGTACACCCATAGCATCACCTAGTTATTTCCCAGGATATCTGAACCATAGCTACTCTATTTTGACTTTTAATTGTAAACTTTTCCTTAATAGCCAAAGCAGATTTCACTGTTAATGACGTCAGTGTTTCTCTAGATATGAGAAGATGCAAGAATTGGGACTCATAAAATCTTCTCCTGAAAAGATCTAACTATCTAAAGGCCTGGTCTGCCAGTTTTTCCCAGTGCACAGAGTGCCTCATTCCTGATTTTCACCCTGAACTACTTTCAAGAGTGTTGAAAGTAAGCAGTTGCAGTGGCCATGATTTAATCTTTGTAGATGTAGATGGTAAGTGTCAGTCTTCAGTTGGCAGAGCCCCTTTTTGCTCATAAACTTGACCATGATTTTGAGGGGGGCATTTCATGACCATTTTATCCCATGGTAATGAGAATGTCCATTCTCAGGTTTGGCAAAGATTTTGTTGACAGGCCACTCAATGTGCTGTTACTGGACTAGGCCATAAAACAGAATCCAAAACTCTCTGGACCACCTGTCTTACTAGCCTCTTGGTCCAAAAAATATTCCCTCTTGTTGCTTCTTCCCATATCTAGAGTTAACTGTTACCATCATCGATCTCATATGGGAGTATATATTATTCTATTAGAGGCCTCAGACACACATTTGACAGTGTAAGAAACAGCAATTTTGTCAAACAGGTGAAATACAAAAAACATAGCCGGCAGTATTAGTAAAGTCACAAGTAAGACTTAAGTTAGGAGCTTCCATTAGATGTAGCCCAGTATATCTCAGGTCATCTGACTTAGTCTGCTGTGTAGAATCTTTATCTTCCAGGGAAATTATATATTGGCACCGTCTACAAGGCACATAGCCCAGTTTTCTAGTGTTACTAGATTGATTGTCCTTAGTATGATTTAATTGTTTCCAACACACAGGAGACTTTAAGCCTAAGTTACCATAGCCTGGTGTTATCTATATAAATCCATCCCATAATTGTGGGAGATTTTTTCCTCCTTTGCTGAAACTTTTCTTATCGCTCTGATTGAGCTTGAGTAATAGAAAAAAGCTCAAATTTATGGCCAGAGTCAGAGCAGGCATTATTAATTGGCCCAGTGTGGGGATCCCATCTAGTAATATCACAGTGACCTGAATATGACTATAATTTTTTTTTAAGTAAATTTTCTCAGGGCCAACCAGTTAGAATCTTGTAGTAGAGAAATTTACCAAGGTAACCCAGAACTAGACACAGGTAATTGGCCATAAACCCAACAATTGAATTGATTTCTAAAACTAGCATAGAATCAGGCCTATGATAGAAAAGCATTTGATTTATATGCAAAGGTCTAAGAAGTCAAGAAAACATAAATGATCATACTAATCAGGTCCAGCATCTTGGGCAAGCTGTCTACCTCTGATGTCGTCATATTCTCATCCTGGTATAGTGTAGTTTCTCCTGCTTGAGCATCATTTTAAGGTGAGATCAGGTCAGCTGTCTTCTCTATAGACCAATCCAGTGTAGGGAAAGTGGGATTTAATCTAAGAGTTAATTTCCCTTCAGTTTCATTGTGCATGAGCTAGTTAAGAGTACCTGATAAAAAAGTCCTTCCATCCAGGCTGGAGACAGTCCCTTAAATTATGTTTTTTTCCAGTCCTGGCTGCAGGTCATGAGGCATCTGATCTTCATCCAAAGATAGATTACTGAGATAAGCTTCAGAAACAAACTTAGGGTGTTCTTTAAGAATTCAATTAAATTTTACATTAATATCACATAATAGCAAAGAACCAAGGGATGAGTCTTACTAGATGTAGACCTCCATTAACAAACTGGGATTTAACATTTTTTTTTTGAAATATCTTTTTCTCCCTAAAGTTACCCTCGTTTTTATCAAACATAACCATATTAAGGCCAGCTTGTTTGCCAAATAGGTCTGTTCTCACTAATTTTGGTCTGATGATTTATATAACCATAATTGATTATAGACTTTTTATTTTGCTGAAACATCATAGAGACTCAGACTGAACTTTTAAAATAAAACAGGGCTGGGAAACTCATACCAAAGGCTTATCACAGATTTTGCCTAACAAATCTAGGTGAATTCTTCCCTTTTTAAGCTCTCAAAAATTTCTTGAGATGTTTATACCCATGAGATAACTAACCTTCCTAACTCATTTGATAAGCTTACTGGAAACCTAAGAATTTCGAATTTTTGGAGGAGTCAGAGAGAGGAAATATAATTGTTTCGTTTAATTTTTCCAAAGTATTGTCATAATTAGTTTGAGAGGAAGGTTTTCTCTACTCCCTGAAAACCTACGAATCAAATCCATAATTTTTCAGATAGAAACCAAAAAAGTTATAAGCATATTCGCTGGTTCATTCAGTCCTTTTGTTAACTTTTCTGAAGTCATCAGGTTTTCCATTAGAATACCAGGACACACCAGTATGTTCAGTTCAGTTCAGTTCTGTCACTCAGTCGTGTCTGACTCTTTGTGACCCCATGAATCACAGCACACCAGACCTCCCTGTCCATCACCAGCTCCCAGAGTTCACTCAAACTCACGTCCATCGAGTCGGTGATGCCATCCAGCCATCTCATCCTCTGTCGTCCCCTTCTCCTCCTGTCCCTAATCCCTCCCAGCATCAGAGTCTTTTCCAATGAGTCAGCTCTTTGCATGAGGTGGCCAAGTACTGGAGTTTCAGCTTTAGTTTCATTCCTTCCAAAGAAATCCCAGGGCTGATCTCCTTCAGAATGGACTGGTTGGGTCTCCTTGCAGTCCAAGGGACTCTCAAGAGTCTTCTCCAACACACAGCTTTCTTCACAGTCCAACTCTCATATCCATACATGACTGCTGGAAAAACCATAGCCTTGACTAGATGGACCTTTGTTGGCAAAGTAATGTCTCTGCTTTTCAAAATGCTATCTAGGTTGGTCATAACTTTTATTCCAAGGATTAAGCGTCTTTAGCGTCTTTAATTTCATGGCTGCAGTCACCATTTGCAATGATTTTGGAGCCCCCCAAAATAAAGTCTGACACTGTTTCCACTGTTTTCCCATGTATTTCCCATGAAGTGATGGGACCAGATGCCATGATCTTCGTTTTCTGAATGTTGAGCTTTAAGCCAACTTTTTCACTCTCCTCTTTCACTTTCATCAAGAGGCTTTTTAGTTCCTCTTCACTTTCTGCCATAAGGGTGGTATCATCTGCATATCTGAGGTTATTGATATTTCTCCCAGCAATCTTGATTCCAGCTTGTGCTTCCTCCAGCCCAGCGTTTCTCATGATGTACTCTGCATATAAGTTAAATAAGCAGGGTGACAATATACAGCCTTGACGTACTCCATTTCCTATTTGGAACCAGTCTGTTGTTCCATGTCCAGTTCTAACTGTTGCTTCCTGACCTGCATACAGATTTCTCAAAAGGGAGGTCAGGTGGTCTGGTGTTCCCATCTCTTTCAGAATTTTCCACAGTTTCTTGTGATTCACACAGTCAAAGGCTTTGGCCTAGTCAATAAAGCAGAAATAGATGTTTTTCTGGAACTCTCTTGCCTTTTCCATGTTCTCTGGTTCCTCTGCCTTTTCTAAAACCAGCTTGAACATCTGAATGTTAAGAACTCCATATAATTTCTAGGATATCTGTATTAGTAATTTTACCATACATTATACCATGATGTATACCATGATTATCACTCATTTGATAATCTTTTTCATGTAATTTAACCAATCAAACAAACACAGTTTAATATCTCTCTTTGGGATGTTTCGGGGTCCTCTGAAGCACCCCAAATTTAGCTGAAGGTCAAAAGAACTTCAAAAGAATTCTATTTAGGAAGTTTTATTGAAAAGATCAATTAATGGGTTTAGAACATTTCATCAGATGTAGTCAATGTTAATGGGTGTATCATTTAACTTGTTGATATGTCACAATAGGCCTAAATACAAAGGCTCAAGGTCTAGGTCAGCTCCGCCATCTTGAACCTAGTTGACTCTAACCGGTTTTGTTATGGCTGTGTCATTTCTAACAAAATCCATTTATCTAAGTAATTGTAGTACAATTTTAGAAAATCCTGATCATGCATAACTCTTTTTAGTATTTTTCATACCTTTTTCTTTCTTTCTTTTTTTTTTTTTTTTTTACTGAAAACACACTTCCTACTTTCCTTTAGCAACCAGGAACTAACTTTTATGTTAGCATTTTATATATTGGTGAGCATAAATACCAGTGATAATTTCTAAAACCCTTGCTTTCTTAGAACATTTTAGGATGGCACCAAATACTATTCATTTATAGTCCCAAATCTCTTTAGTTTCTCTGTAAAAGGAAATTAGTGTTTAGTAGTAAATGTTTCAAAATCTTATTTTATTTGGAAATGACCTAACTATTCAATAGACTTCCAACACTCAGCACACTTGGCACAACCCTTAGAAATTTAAGTTACGCCAATCTGGAGAGACTATTTTAGACAGATATTTATAAAGATAATTATTCTTAATAGAGTTTATATAAAAGCTCATATCTCATTTACATTTTTTTTTGAAGTTTCTTCACTTGAGGTAATTTCCTTGTTGATAAACTTGTAACAGATGTAATATTTAACTTATATTAAACCTAGGTACAATGAAAATATTCTACTTAATGTTAATTACTCTAAGACATGTCTATATTAGATAGGTCAACAAACAAACATTAATATCAGGTATTTAATACTGAATATTTCCCAGTTTACATGAATCTGGAATTTATTGTTTAAATTAGAATTATTTAATTTGTAAGCACTTACCTTTTTTTAAACCAAATAAATAGAGCTCATTTACAAATTAACCTCACAAATATTACCCAGAGACAGACATACCAAGACATATTTAGACAGACACAGTGCAAGATCTAGCTTTATTTTCTAAGTTTAGTCATGAATTAGATAGTACAATATAAAATTTACTAGTTTATAAAAAAAAAGTTGAAATAAATAAAATTTTTAGTCTTTTTCCCCTTTTCCCTCAGTCTCAGGAGTTAGAGATGGTCTAGATAAGTGTTCCTGAGAGCCCTGGTCTCAAGGCACAGGGAAAGAAAATCAAGTTCTAAGAAAAAGGCGGCAGGGCTAAACTAAATGGTGGCCAGACAAAGCAAAATGGCCATCAAAAATCACAACACAGAACACAGAGTTAAGACACACACATATAAACCTGGCAGTTCTCATCAGACACTCCCTTAAATACAAGAATACAGTCTCTCAGAAAACCTCCTATACAGACACAGAACTTCAGATCCAAGTGCTAACAGCTTCAGAGATTTCAAAGGGAGGAAAAGATGCCAGGTTGAAAGAAGAAGGGGGAGGAGGCAGGAGAGGGGGGCAAAAGGGGTTGCCTTACAGACATCTTCTGTCACCTGCAGATACTCAGGCCTTATGGGACTTTGCCCTGGGCCTCCAGAGAAGGGAGGACTGGAACT